>NW_020528171.1:265000-335000 GCF_003368295.1 Carassius auratus
TATATTTTCAAAAATGTCATTAATATGTTTAATTGCTAAATTTATTCCTTTCCAATTATTATCATAAGTTGAATTGTTAAATAGCGTAATGGAACTGAGAGTTTCGTTTGACTTCAATGCTTTAATATATGTTTCAGCAGCACTTCGAGTCCATCTATATGGTGCTTTGAGTTTATGTAGATGAATTGGCTTTTTCTGGATTCCCCTTGATTTGTTGTCTTCCCCTTTAATGAAGAGATTGATCTGGCTGTGATCAGACAGGGGCGACTGAGCTTTGACGGTAAATGCACTGAAATGGGAAGGTCCTATATTTGATATAGCATAATCTACAACACTGTTCCCGAGATCTGAGCTATATGTGAACTGTCCACAGGAATCTCCGCTGATTCTACCGTTGAGGATATAAAGAGCTGAAGTCTGACAGAGGTGGACTAGCTCTTTCCCGTGTCTATTGACTCCTGTATCTTGGCTATTTCTTCTCGGTAGGGTACTAAAGAGATCTTGGGGTATATGTGTGAACAGATGTTTATCTCCTGAATTATCAATATGGTCTAGTTCTGAACCAGTTCGAGCATTTAAATCTCCACATAATAAAATTTTCCCAAGAATTTGGTAGTGATTAATTTCTTCTTGTAAAGTGTGGAATACTTCATCGTCATAGTATGGGGAATCTGATGGAGGAATATAAATTCCACAGATATAAAGGTCTTTATCTAGAATTCCAAAGCTTTTATCCAATTTTAACCAGATGTGATTTTTGCCTTGCTGGACTGGTGATGTAAAAGGTGCGAGGTCATTTTTGATCCATATGACTAAACCTCCAGAATCTCTACCACGGTGTACTGAGCTGAGTTTCCATGAGGGCACTATGATTTCAGAGTAACGTGAAGGACACTGAGTGGACACATCTGATCTACACCATGTTTCTGTTAGAATTAGGATGTCAACATTTGTGATGCTATTTACAAATTCTGTGTTTGTGCTCTTTAATCCAAATGTTTTCGAGCACAAACCCTGAATATTCCAAAAGCTAATATTTAACATTTTGATATGATCAACGATTAAGCAATACTGCTGTTTAACTGGGGGCAAAACCAAAAACAAAACCTTTCATAAATAAAAATAAAATTAAATAAATCCAAAAATAAAATAAATAAAATAACTAAGTAACAGTAATAGTAGAGGAAGTAAAAAGGTAGTCAAAACTGCTTAAAATAAATCATTGTGAATAATGACTAAAAAAATAACAATAATAATAATAAAGTAAAAATAACTACAATTGATAATAAAAATAATCACAATGATAACAATTCAGTTGAGTTCAGTTGAGCATTTTGTTGCAGAGAAGGGTTAGCAGTCGTTTAATTTCTCCCACCTCACTAATGGAGAGCAGTTCCTGAGCGGATGATGGGGGCGTCTGCTGGGACAGTACCTGGGCATAGCTGGGTGTCCGGCGCTGGGGTCGGCCTTCAGTGTAGAGCTGACTCTCCTGCTGTCTGTGAGACCATCCTGAAGTCTTGGGATGTCTGTGAAAGTCTCGTGGTGGTCTTGAGTGAGATGAAGGTCCAGATACCTCGGACGGCTGCATTCTCATGTTTCTTTTAGCTCCTCTGTAGTCAGTTGTTGGAAAGCGTCCAAGAGCAACATCTTTGATAGCTTTGGCAAAAATCCTGACTCCATCCTGATTGAGGTGGAGCCCGTCATACAGGTGCCATGGTCTTACAGAGCTGTGATGGACTAAGTGCACGTTGGGCAGACTGGAGCAGGAGTAACGGATCTCTTGGTTGATCTGATCGATCACAGAGGGAGGGACGTCGAGCCGCGGGAGCAAGGTGGAGATCAGTACACGTGAAGCGGGGAATGTCTGTGAGGCTTTCTCTGCCATCTCATGTATTGCCTTAGCTGTACCTTCATTTAACTGATGGAGGTCATTTGTACCTGTGTGAATGATAACACACTGCGGGCTGCCGAGATCATCATGAGTGAGCAGTTCATGAACGCGTTCTGTGTTTCTGCAGTGGAGCGCTAGGACTCTCTGTCTGGGGAAGAGTTTCTTGGGTTCGATGTTCTTTCCAGTGGAGTCCATCAGAAGAAGCACTGAGGCTTGAGTCGCTGGTGTCCTGTGTGACGCTGGTGATGTGTGTGAATCTGCAGGTCCAGATCTGTGTGACGCTGGTGGTGTGTGTGAATCTGCAGGTCCAGATCTGTGTGACGCTGGTGGTGTGTGAGCGCGCTCCTTCACTGAATCTGCAGGTCTAGATCTGTGTGACGCTGGTGGTGTGTGTGAATCTGCAGGTGCAGATCTGTGTGACGTCACTTCGTGATGGAGCCGCAGGTTACTCCCAGAGCAGCTCTTGTTGGGAGATTCTCTGTCCTTGTTTTTAAGCTCTAAACACATTGCAGTCTGTTCTTTCAGCTTTTCTTTTAACTCATGGATGTTTTTCTCAAATTTTCTTTCTCTCTGTATTAAGTCGTCTTTCATTTTTGACATTTGGCCCTCTAGATTCATGTTGATGTTGTGTAACTCCTTAATTTCAGCCTTGAGATTATTGATGGTGAATTCATCTGGACGGCTCAGGATGAGCTGCTTTAATTCTGACACCTCTATCTCTAGCAGAGCCATCTTCTGGGGAAGACACTGGAGATAACTGTGAGTGTGTGTGGTCTGCTCAGGGATCAGTTCATCAGATGGGGCTGGAGATGTGCTGACCGGAGAGTAGGGACGCACTTCATTCTCCTCCTCAGATCCCTCTGTTTCCTCCTCAATTATCTGCTTTAAAATGGGAAATGATTTCTCAAAAGCTTGGAGACTAGCTTCATTTCCTTGAATTAAGACCGTTCCACTGTTGTACAGATTGATGGTTTGGAAATGGGAGGAGTGATCAGCTGATTCAAAAATGCAGATCTGACATCCTTTACAGATTCCCTTCTTCTTAGTGAAGGGGAAATATTGACTAATAACACTTTTCCAGATGAGGCTTCTCTCTGTATAGAAGATCAGATTTGTCTTCTTTTCTTGAGAGGTCATATCAACATAAAGAGATTCGGGGTGTTCATGTAGCATTGTCTGTTTAAAGGCTTTTCTTTTATCTCCTTTAATGTGTGCAGGATAAACAATCTCCATGGCAACCGCTGAATGCGTCTGTTATTGACAGTTGAGATTTATATAATGCTGGTACTTGTTGTTAATAAAAATAATGTATAATATATTTCTATTATATATATATAAATCTTCTTAATAGCGTACTGTAGTGTGTTGATGAAGGCAGTAGTCTCGCTGCTGTACTGATGATTGTTCTGGATGTAGTCGCTCTGATCGCTCTCTCTGCTGTCAGTCACAGCTGCGCTTCCTCCGATGAAGCGATTAAAAGTTACTGCTCCGTTTTCTCCGTTTCTGTACTTCTTCTGTACTCCCTTCTCTCTTATATTTCCATAAGTGTTAAAACACAGGCTTTTTCTGAGCTTTTGCCTCAATTAACAGCAGTATTTTATATCAATTAACAGGAGCTCATATCTAGTGCGTCTCTCTCTCTCTCTGACACACACACACTCTCTCTCTCTCTCTCTCTGACACACACACACATACTCTCTCTCTCTCTCTCTCTCTATCGAGCTGAATGACAGTCTGTGTGTGTTTCAGAAGTTATTAAACACCAGACTCACTCATCACAACACCAACAAACCTGTCAACTCACTGTTCTACCCATAGACATATACAGGTAGACGCCTCATCGAACACTGTCTATTGGCACGAACGAGCCGTGGAGCCGCCATCTTGGATCGGTCGCCAGCTCCTCTCAGTGTAACGTGTTTGCCAGGTGCAATGATATCTCACTGAATACCTCACTGATTTTGACGCGGGTTTTTTTGCTGCAAAGGTCATTCATGCAGCTATGATACAGGACACATGGTTCATCGTATTTTAATATTCATAATAGGCTTTACAGTTACATATTATATTCTGATATAAGATATAAGTGACCAGACGCCCAAAATCTAAATATGTGAGGTAGGATATTTATAAATCACACACTATAAATATGATAAAGAAGCAGAAACAGATAGTTGCAGATAGTGGCTGACGAAGTGTGTTTGTCGGAAGTGTTGTGTTCTGGAAGAAAGAGCTGATTCGAGACCTGAAGAAAGGGTTTTAGTTGTAGTGCATTCTGAAAGTGAAATGAACTGCTTTGCCAAACTGAAAGATGGTTAGGAGAACTGTGTTTAGCAAAAGTGACCTATAAGTATTGAGAAACGTGTCCTAGCATCTGTAAAAAACTGTATATCTTTATCAGTGGATGGTGTGGATACAGATTCCTCTATTTTGGAATTACTCAGTACAAAAAAATAAAAATAAATAAACGACATAAAATATTGATGAATTCTGCATGATGTCTGATTCATTCCAGTAACATATATTACAGTGAATTATAAACAGAGATGTGTCCTTGTTTTACACAAGAAAACATTATATAGTGCTACATGTTGTTAGTGTTTTTTAGCTCATTGTTTTGTGGGTGATAAAATGTGTTTGTTTGTGGTGCTCACTGTGTGCAGAGTTTTGCAAAAGTGACCTAAGTATTGAGAAATGTGTCCTAGCATCTGTTAAAAACTCTCTCTTTGGGCTGTTTTGTGATCCACAGACAAACAGAAGTGACACACGTAATCAGACAGACATCCAGTGTGTAATTGTGTGTGTGAATCACCCTCATAAAGCTCAGTGAGTGTGTGAACACAGCATGAGATCACTGTCTGCAGTCACACACACACACACACACGTGCAGGACAGACTGTGTTTCTACTGTTCATATTGACATATTGACTGTAACCAATGAGCAGTCAATCTGATTAGAAATGGTCTTCTGATTTTGCTCTTAATGATGGTTTGTTTGAGACGGATCAGGACGGACAAGATGTGATTCTCAGACAAACATCAACATGCAAACGACACTCCTTTAGACCTTAATAATCAGTCTTTGTCTCAGACATAGATGTTCAGACACACACACACACACACACACACTCACAAACATATATATATATATATATATATATATATATATATATATATATATATATATATATATATATATATATATATATATATATATATACACACAATCACAAACACACACACAAAAATATATAAACACACACACACACTCACAAACATATATATATACACACACAATCACAAACACACACACACACACACACACACACACTCACAAACATATATATATATATACACACACAATCACAAACACACACACACACACACACAAACATATATATATAAACACACACACGTTTGTTTTTGTGTAAAGTGTGTTCATCCCATAGGTGTAATGGTGTTTATTCTGTAGAAACTGTATATTCTATGGTCCTTCACCAACCCTACACCTAACCCTAACCCTCACAGGAAACTTTGTGCATTTTTACTTTCTCAAAAAAACTCATTCTGTATTATTTATAAGTCACCCTCTCCTTGTAATACCTGTGTCATACCCATGTCATTATACACAGTTGTGTCCTGATATGACACAAAAACAAGAGCACACACACACACACACACACACACACACACACACACACACACTCACACTCACACTCACACAGAACACACACACTCACTCACAAACGATAACGATAACGAGTGAAGAACCGGTTGCATCTGTTTTCAGATCACCAGTAGTTCTTTTGGACAGTTCAATTCAATAAACCGGTTGAAGAAAACAGTTCACCGGTTCTTTTGCTCTCGACGTAATGACGTCATTGGCGATGACTGCCCTTGATTCAAGCCTTCGGTTTACCCGCGCTCATAACACTAGCACAGAATCAGTTCAGTTCAGACGATCTGTGTCGGTCTGCTTCACGCTGAATCACACATGCGCAGTATCATCAGCTCCTCGGTTCACGAATCATATAAAATGATTCAAAATAAATGAATCAAATAAAGTCGTAGTTTTTGCTATTTTTGGACCAAAATGTATTTTCGAATATTCTAGTTGACCCTCTGATGTCACATGGACTACTCTGATGATGTTTTTCTTACCTTTCTGGACATGGACAGTAGACCGTACACACAGCTTCAATGGAGGCACTGAGAGCTCTCGGACTAAATCTAAAATATCTTACACTGTGTTCTGCAGATAAACAAAGGTCTTACAGGTTTGGAACGACATGAGGGTGAGTTATTAATGACATAATTTTGCAAATTGGGTAAACTAACCCTTTAAGTAATATTCTAATTTTCTAAGATACCGAATTTGGGATTTTCCTTAGTTGTCAGTTATAATCATCAAAATTAAAAGAAATAAACATTTGAAATATATCAGTCTGTGTGTATATAATGTATATAATATACAAGTTTCACTTTTGAATGGAATTAGTGAAATAAATCAACTTTTTCATGGTATTCTAATTATATGACCAGCCCCTGTATATACACACACACATACTCACAAATATACACACACACACAAGTCAAGTCACCTTTATTTATATAGCGCTTTAAACAAAAAAAGATTGTGTCAAAGCAAACTGAACAACAATGTCATCATTCATCTCAGTTCATTTTAAATAGTATCCCTTACAAAAACGAAGTTTATTCAAGAGTGCTATTAGTATACTTCTAAAATAGGAAAGTATGCTTTTAGTTCACTTTTTATGTAGTTCTCAGAAATGGGCTTGATCTACTCCTCATAAATATACTTAAAATAAAATTTAAGAATACTTGACTTATAACAGTTCTATGCGTATTTCAGCTATAAAAAAGCAATTTGATAATACCTAGAATATCAAAATCAACTGCGGGCGGCAGATCCTTTTCCTATTTGGCGCCTAAACTCTGGAATAACCTACCTAACATTGTTCGGGAGGCAGACACACTCTTGCAGTTTAAATCTAGATTAAAGACCCATCTCTTTAACCTGGCATACACATAACATACTAATATGCTTTTAATATCCAAATCTGTTAAAGGATTTTTAGGCTGCATTAATTAGGTAAACCGGAACCGGGAACACTTCACATAACACCCGATGTACTTGCTACATCATTAGAAGAATGGCATCTACGCTAATATTTGTCTGTTTCTCTCTTGTTCCGAGGTCACCGTAGCCACCAGATCCAGTCTGTGTCCAGATCAGAGGGTCACTGCAGTCACCCGGATCCAGTACGTATCCAGACCAGATGGTGGATCAGCACCTAGAAAGGACCTCTACATCCCTGAAAGACAGCGGAGACCAGGACAACTAGAGCCCAGATACAGAACACATTTATCCCTGTGTGAATATTCAGCAGCAGGACTGATGACACACAGGTCAGAATCTCAGGATGATATGAACAAGAGCTCGGCTGATTATGAGTTTTGGAAAATGAATCCAGGTAGTGAGAGACAAAGAGGAAGAGGAGGGGGAAATATAAATAAAGGGGATGAGGTCAAAGGTCATTTGTTCCTGATGAGATACCCAGCACTACAGTGGAGCATGTCCTTCTGCATGCCCTGACCCTGAGGGAAGATGACCCACAGACTCCTCCACAGGGTTTCAATACTTCTCACACAATACACACACAGCATCATTACAGTTCTTCAGATGAGAGAACTTTCATTATTCTGTGCACTGTAAATACTGCAGCACATGTATTATTAGTGGAGTAGTCCACACGTGTGTCTAGAGGCAGAGAAGAGTTTTGTCAGATGACTAAGAAACTGCTGAAACTAATAACGATACTAACCATACTGTAATAGTTTGGCAGAAGATGCTGAACGAATGACTGGATTTATTTATTTACAGTAACTGATAGTATATCATAGTGTGTGTTTACTGTATAATCTGTTTGGTTTTTGAACTTTTCTCTTCTAGAGCTTCTAGTCCATCTACTGTATGATCTCTTAACAGCAGTGCAATGAAAGTCAACTTTTCTTACAGTTTAATGCTGAATTTTACTGTATCTGCTAAAAAAAGGATTAATGTTTCCAAGATGAGGATTCTGTCACAGTGTTTCTGACTAAGTGATCTCACTAGTGTTCTCTAGACAGTGAAGTACTTTGAGTCCTCATGTTTATAGTTGTGAGAAAATTGTGAATTGTTTCATGAATTGTGTGTTAACAATCGAGAAAAACTGTAATAAGAGAAGAATATGTTCATGATCCCGTCTGTCCACCGCTGGACAAATGACCAAAACTACAAGAGTTTACTTTCTAAAGATGCCTACAGCTGAAAACAACCGAGGAAAAGATTTGAATAAATAAATAACACTTTACATAATGTATAAAATAGAATAAATAGAAATTACAGTTACATGTCCATTTATGAAATAATACTATACAAACTTTAACTATATAATTAGTGTAAAAACAATTTGCCTCGTGTATTGTCCCATGTGTGTGTGTGTGTGTGTGTGTTTGTGTGTGTATGTGTTTGAACAGGAAACCTTCCCTATATTTCTTCTGCTAGTGACAGGCGCGAGTGTGTTAGATACTGATATCAGCGTCTCTCTCACCACACACCGGCCGTTCAGTGATCTGATAACACACACATACAGCAACCGTTTCCTTCACACACACACACACACACACACACACACACACACACACACACACACACACACTCTCTCTCTCACACTCACACACACACACACACACACACACACACACTCTCTCAAACACACTCTCTCTCTCTCTCTCTCTCTCTCACACACACACACTCTCTCACACACACACTCTCTCTCTCTCTCACACACACACACACACACACACACACACACACACACACTCTCAAACACACTCTCTCTCTCTCTCTCTCTCTCTCTCACACACACACACTCTCTCACACACACACTCTCTCTCTCTCACACACACACACACACACACACACACACACACACACACACACACACACACTCTCTCTCTCACACACACACACACACACACACACACTTGTTTCACTATATTAATGAGGACATTTTCTGTCCTGTGACATCGATCTGAACAGACTCTTTGGACCAGAAATGTGAGAATAACAAGAAATTATGTTCAAATCAGTGCTAATTCTGTCACTTCAACCTTTTAATTTTTCTGTCAGACTGGAACAAAATATGTGTATGTGTGTGTGTGTGTGTGTGTGTGTGTGTGCATGTGTTTTAACGCATGTGTGTGTATTTCAACATCCACCTATATAAACCTCTGTTTGCTGATTTCCACACTCTGCTTGCCTCTTTTGATCTCAACCGAGTGTCAACTACTGCTTCTCACAAATCAGGCAACCAACTGAAACCTTATTTATACACGAAACTGTCCTGATTTTGCCAAGTCCGATGTGTTCCTAGGTCAACATATTTTGTTGACCCTGGAACAACATTTTACTCCAAAAATATATTCTTAACCATATCCCTACACCTAAACCTAACCTTAACCATGAGTAATCCCTAAAATCAGAGGAAATGATAGATGAAAGACACTGATGTACAAGCCCCAAACACTGATTTTAAGCATAAACTTCACAAAATCTATAAACTGGTTCTTCAAATCTGATTGGTTAATCACAATGTTGTTCCAGGGTCAACAACGATGTTGTCCCAGGAACATGTCTCACTTGGTAAAATCAGGTTAGGCCTACTGATCATGTTCTGGTTACTCCTCACTCTTAACCTCAACATGGTCCCTGACACATCACTTACCCCTCCACATGTCATCTTTCGACATTACCTAAGCACACTTTCACCCTCCCGGCTATCTGCAATGGTTTCATCTTCACTTCCTTCCCCTAAACTGTTTGCATCTTTGGATGCTGATTCTGCTCCACTCTTACATCTTGTTTAGACACTGTTTGCCCCTTATCTTCCAGACCAGCCTGTAACACCCCTTCTGCCCCTTGGTTATCTGATGTTCTACGCGAACACCGTTCTAAGCTTAGAGCTTCTGAAAGGGTGTGGCGCAAGTCCAAAAATACTACTGATCTTATTGTGTATCAGTCACTCCTATCTTCTTTCTCTGCTAATGTCTCCTCTGCTAAAATGTCATAATACCATAACAAAATTAACAATTTGTCTAACTCTCGCATCCTTTTTAGAACATTTTCCTCACTTCTTTGTCCTTCTCCTCCCCCTCCTGCTTCATCTCTAATAGCTGACAACTTTGCAATGTTTTTCATTAATAGAATTAAACACATTAGTGCACAATTTTCCACACCACAATCAGTCAAGCTCATATCACCAGCAAACTTACACTCATTTACATCTTTCTCTTCACTCTCTGAGGCAGAAGTCTCAAAACTCATCCTTTCTAATCATCCTACTACTTGCCCACTTGATCCTATTCCATCTCATCTCCTTCAAGTCATTTCTCCTGAAGTTGTACCTGCACTCACTAACATCATCAACACTTCCCTCCACATTGGTGTTTTTCGCTCATCATTAAGACAGGCTCGTATAACTCCACTACTTAAGAAACCCAACCTCAATCCATCTCTTTTAGAGAACTACAGACCAGTTTCCCTTCTTCCTTTTATTGCAAAAACACTTGAACGAGCTGTGTTCAACCAAGTCTCTACATTTCTCACACACAACAATCTCCTTGACAGCAACCAATCTTGCTTCAGAAGTGGACATTCAGCTGAGACGGCCTTGCTCTCAGTTGTTGAAGCTCTAAGACTGGCAAGAGCAGAATCCAGATCTTCAGTACTTATCCTGCTGGATCTGTCCACTGCTTTTGACACGGTTAACCACCAGATCCTCCTATCAACCCTACTGGCAAATGGCATCTCAGGAACAACACTTCAATGGTTTGAGTCTTACCTATTAGATAGGTCCTTCAAAGTATCTTGGAGAGGTGAGGTGTCCAAGTCTCAGCATCTAACTACTGGGGTGCCTCAGGGCTCAGTTCTTGGACCACTTCTCTTCTCTGTCTACATGGCATCATTAGGTTCTGTCATTCAGAAACATGGCTTTTCATACCACTGCTATCCTGATGATCCGACGGTAGCTATTCGCATCTCAGCTTGTCTAACAGACATTTCTTCCTGGATGATGGACCATCACCTTCAACTCAACCTTGCCAAGACAGAACTGCTTGTGATTCCAGCAAACCCATCGTTTCAACACAATTTCACCATCAAGTTAGGCACATCAACCATAACTCCTTCAAAAACAGCTAGAAGCCTTGGAGTTATGATTGATGATCAGCTGACTTTCTCAGACCACATTGCTAAAACTGTCCGATCCTGTAGATTTGCTTTATTCAACATCAAGAAGATGAAGCCCTTTCTTTGGGAACATGCTGCACAACTCCTTGTTCAAGCTCTTGTTCTGTGGCTGGACTATTGCAATGCTCTCTCTGCAGGTCTTCCAGACAGTTCTATCAAACCTTTACAATTAATTCAGAACGCAGCAGCAAGATTAATTTTTAATGAGCCAAAAAGAATACACGTCACATCTCTGTTTATCAATTTGCACTGGCTTCCAATAGCTGCTCACATAGAATTCAAGGCATTGATGTTTGCCTACAAAACTACCACTGGCTCTGCACACATTTACCTAAATTCGTTACTTCAGACTTATGTGCCTCTAGAAGCTTTGTGTTCTGCAAGTGAACGTCGCTTGATTGTCGCTTGACCAATTTGTCAAATAAATCACTCTTTCTGCAAAACCTTAATCAAGTTTAGGTTTAGACACTGTTTGCAGATCTTATGTGCTCTTTTTGCAAAACTAAACACATACTTACTCACTAAAAAGCAGTTTGCACCGAGATGAACTTGTGATGGAAAACCCTCAACACAAGAAAGCAGTTAACTGCAACACGTCTTTCATCATTTACACACAATAATTCAAAACTGTTCACACTTGTTTTTAAATATGTGAATGTACAAAATATGAGCTAATTCAAAGTGTACAGATGGCTCGGGTGCATACATCAGTCAGAGATGTGCGGAAGAGTGGAGGAAGAGGAGGACGAGGAAGAGCAAGTCCAAGAACAGATGAATCTGATCTACTGTGATCGATCATGTTCTTGTGTGTGGAAAGAGACTGAGGCAGCACAAAGAGTTCAGCCTGATCTGAGCAGATTCTCTGCAGACACCAGAATCAGGTGGAAGGCTCAAAAGAACAGCAAAAGAAGAGTGGAAGAGAATCTTTTGTAGAATTGCATGACTACCACATCAGTGTGGAAGAACTGTCCTGTGGTGAGAGAAACCTGCTGTTTTCATCAAAACTGGAACCTTCAGACCAGAGGGGTTTTCCCCGCACCCTGCCTGCCATTCAGATGTAGTCCTCTGATTCATATGCATGCATGTGTTTATACTGTGTATATATATGTATGTGTGTTACCTTTTTGAGAGTATTTGTTTTTTGGTATATTCTTTAAGATTCTCCAAACTTAGATGTGATTTCTTTTGTGTGTGTGTGTGTGTGTGTGGGGGTGTTTCTCGCCCTTATAGTGTGAGGGTAAAATGGCATCAGATCATGACCTAATTCAACTTGACACACTTCTCTACCTTCCTGGAACAAAATCAGACAGAGAGAACGATCTCCCTCCCATTATGCAGTGTGTGTGTGTGTGTGTGTGTTGTGGTTGTGCATCATTTGTGACGTAGATGACAGACCCGATTATTGTCTCATCTGATGGCATGAAGTAACAACAATATATTATATGAGAGGAAGAATTGTATAAACTTGTTAAATCATCTAAACCAACAACATGTATGTTAGTCCCTATACCATCTAAGCTCTTAAAAGAGGTGCTTCCAGAAGTCATAGGTCCTCTTCTGACTATTATTAATTCCTCATTGTCATTAGGATATGTCCCCAAAACCTTCAAACTGGCTGTTATTAAACCTCTCATAAAAAACACAACTTGACCCCAGAGAACTAGTTAATTATAGACCAATCTCGAATCTCCCTTTTCTGTCCAAGATACTAGAAAAGGTGGTATCCTCACAATTATATTCCTTCTTAGAGAAAAATGGTATATGTGAGGATTTCCAGTCAGGATTTAGACCGTATCATAGTACTGAGACTGCTCTCCTTAGAGTTACAAATGATCTGCTCTTATCATCTGATCGTGGGTGTATCTCTCTATTAGTTTTATTGGATCTTAGTGCTGCGTTTGACACAATTGACCACAACATTCTTTTGCATAGACTTGAACACTTTGTTGGCATTAGTGGAAGTGCATTAGCATGGTTTAAATCGTACTTCTATGACCGCCATCAGTTCGTAGCAGTGAATGAAGATGTATCATATCGATCACAAGTGCAGTATGGAGTACCTCAAGGCTCAGTACTAGGGCCGCTACTCTTCATGCTTTACATGTTACGTCATTAGGATCTGTCATTCAGAAGCATGGCTTTTCTTATCACTGCTACGCTGATGACACCCAACTCTACCTCTCATTCCAACAAGGTGACCCGACAGTAGCGGCTCGCATTTCAGCCTGTCTGAGTGACATTCCTAGCTAGATGAATGACCATTACCTTCAGCTCAACCTTACTAAGACAGAACTGCTGGTGATTCAAGCTAACCCATCCTTTCATCACAGCTACTCCATACAGCTGGGTTCATCAACCATAACTCCTTCCAGGAAAGCCAGAAACCTAGGAGTTGTGATGGATACTATTTAAACTGAACAAAGATGACATCACTGAATTCAATGATGAACTGCCTAACTATCATGTTGCATTACTGAGACACTGTTTTCCTAATGAATGCTGTTCAGTTGCTTTGGCACAATCTGTATTGTTAAAAGCGCTATATAAATAAAGGTGACTTGACACACTCTCTCTCTCTCTCTCTCTCTCTCACTCTCTCTCTCTCTCTCTCTCTCTCACACACACACACACACACACAGGCAATACTAAGGTATGATAAATTGGTAATTTTGCCTAGATAGGAAAGGATCCAGAACTAAGACATATTTCAGTATAAAAGTATTATGTTTCTGATGTGTTTGAAATTATATTCCTTATATCACACAAATGTGTTCAACTAAAACTAGTAAAGGTTTGGTTTTGGCTCATCTAAACATTTGTAGTATAAAGAACAATATACAAGATATTAATAATTTAGTGCACAAGTATTCAATCAATACATTAACCCTGTCTGAGACACATCTCGATAGCTCTATTCTTAACTCTGAATTACCAGTTAAAGGTTTTAATGTTTTTAGAAAGGATAGAAATATATTTGGTGGTGGTGTGGCCGTCCTTGTGCAAAGCAAAATTCCTTGTAGGTTAAAACAAAATTTAATACGCTATGAAATTGAAGCTATATGGGTAGAAGTCCACGTACCTTATGTGAAACCAGTGCTTGTGGGATCTGTTATAGACCTCCTGATGCACACGTGGACTATCTGACAGGCTTCGGTGAAATGCTTGTTAGTGTCTCTGATGTTAATTGTGAACTTTACCTGTTTGGAGATATGAACATTGATTGGAATGATGACAGATGCACAAAGAAAAAGAAATTACTTTCCTATATAAGTGTCTGCAATTTACATCAAATTGTTAATGTGCCAACAAGAATCTTTAGCAACAAAGCGGGCATTAAAACAGAAACATGTATTGACCACATTTACACTAATGTAGCAGAACTGTGTCCTGACGCTGTGTCAACACTAGTAGGGTTTAGTGACCATAATCCCATTGCTGTCAACAAGAAAGCTAAAGTCCCTAAATCTAAAGCTATTTTTAGTACGTATAAAAGGTTTTATAAAGTGTCTGCTGTTGAAGATTGTGGCAGAAGTAAAAATGTTGATTGGAAAGATGTGTACAGTGGCCACAAGCCAGGAGTTTTCATGAGCATGCTTTGAGCATTGCTGATAAATATGGTGATGAAAACACATACTGCTAGGTGGATTGATTCAACATTGAAAAAACTGATGAAGCAAAGAGATGAAGCTAAACAAGTGGCAGTGAAAACGAGATTATTAGAGGACAGATTAAAATATTGTACATTTAGGAACCAAGTTAATAAAATGAATAAAAGGGAAAAGAAAAAGTACTACAAAAATAGAATTGACAGTGTTAAACATGATGGCAAAAAGCTTTGGCATATCCTAAATTAAATTATGGGTAGAAATAGAAATGCATCCCCTTCTTTTGATGAGTCTGACGGAGGTTTTATAACAGAATCTAAAGATATTGCAGACTATTTTAATAATTATTTAACAAATAAAGTTAGTAATTTAAGAAAAGGTTTTGGAACACAAGATTTGAAATTATGGCTGATAAAATGTGTAACTTTAACTTTAATTGTGTGCAAACTGCAGAAGTGATGGCCCTGTTAAAGTCTCGTCCAGCACATGGTAGTCCAGGCACAGACGCTCGGACAGAATAGTATTGAATAAAACAGCCGAATATATTGCTGTTCATATATCTAATCAGTGTAAAGGATATATCCCACTCTGTGGAAGGAAAGGAAAATTATTCCATTGATAAAAGACAATCGATTATCTTATAATGGGCATAACTGCAGACCTATAAGTATTCTGCCTGCACTCAGTAAAGTTATGGAAAAGATTATTCATACACTAATTCCAGAAATGTCATAATTTGATGATTGTGTTTCAGCATGCACACAGATGAGCGATGGATGGCTCAGGATAATTCTAAACTAGTTGGGATCGTCATGTTGGACTGCTTCTGATGTAGAGCAGCATATTTTAACTGAGAAACTGAAGAGCTGTGGCTTCACTCCTCCTGCTGTTGCACTGATGAAAAGTTATCTTTCCCACAGAACTCAGCGGGGTTTTTTCAATGGTTCTTTTTCTTTTTATAAAGGTTTAGTATGTGGTTTACCACAAGGAAGTTGTTTGGGTTCTCTTTTGTTTTCTGTTTTTATTAATGATTTGCCCTTAACCGTCAAAAAAGCATCAATGACAATGTTTGCAGATGACTCAACTTTTTACTATGATTCAGACTTAATCATGTTGATAGCAGTCTTTCATGGACAGAGCACATACACAGAGAGATACACGCTCATACACACACACACACGTATGTTTTTGTGTAAAGTGTGTTCATCCCACAGGTGTAATGGTTTTTATACTGTAGAAACTGTATACTCTATGGCCCTTCACCAACCCTACTGTCACAGTGTCTGGTTTGTGTTCCCTGGGTAACCACTAGATGTCCTCCTTCCCCACGGTGTCTGTCACTTCCTGAACTACATTCCCCACGATCCCCGTCTCCTCATTGCACTCAGCTGTCCCTGGTCATTAATCATTGCACTCAGCCAATTCCCCATTAGCACTGTCATTTCCCTGTGTATTTATACCCTGTCTGTTTAGTATGTGTCACGGAGTCCTTGTATTTAACACACCACTCCTGAGTTCTGTATTTGCCCGTTTATTTTGTACCTGTTTTATGTTTAATTGCCACCTTGGTTTTGACCCCTGGATGGACTGATTTGATGTACGCTTTTCCCTTAATTAAAACTTACTGCAATTAGATCTTCTCTTCCTCCGTTCTTGTGTGGATCGTGACACCTACCCCTAACCCTAACCCTCACAGGAAACTTTGTGCATTTTTACTTTCTCAAAAAAAAACTCATTCTGTATGATTTATAAGTGTTTTGAAAAATGGGGACATGGGTTATGTCCTCATAAGTCTCCCTCTCCTTGTAATACCTGTGCCATACCCATGTCATTATACAGAGTTGTGACCTGATATGTCACAAAAACATGCCCACACACACACACACACACACACACACACATTAGAGTGTTTCCAAGAACAAAAAGAGCTGCTACATCCTCCATCAGTCACTCACACCTCTGCTGTCACATCCTTTTCTCTGTCTTTTGATGTTTTTCCATCATCTTATCACACACCATCATCACCCCCTCCATCAGTCTGAGACACACACACACACACACACACTCATCCGCCCCTCCATCAGTCTGAGACACACACACACACACACACACACACACAAACACACACACACACACACCATCATCAGCGTGAAGAAATTACTGGCAACATGGGCACTATTTTCTCTAATACATTAGAAGCTGTAGCCCCCATCAAATTGAAAAATGTTAGAGAAAAACATACTGTAACATGGTATAACAGTAATACTCACTCTCTCGGGAAAGAAACTCGTAGTCTTGAACGCAAATGGAGAAAAACTAACTTGGAAGTTTTTAGAATTGCATGGAAAAATAGTATGTCCAGCTATAGACAGGATCTAAAAACTGCTAGGGCAGAGCATATACACAAACTCATAGAAAATAACCAAAACAATCCAAGGTTTTTATTTAGCACAGTGGCTAAGTTAACAAATTACCAGACGCCACCTGATTCAAATATTCCACCAACGTTAAACAGTAATGACTTCATGAATTTTCTTCACTTATAAAATACATAACATTAGAAATACAACCACGAATGTAGATTCTACAGCGTCTAACACTTCAGTTTCATCCATCGCACCCAAAGATAAACTGCAGTGCTTTACAAATATAGGACAGGAAGAGCTAAATAAACATATCACTGTATCTAAACCAACAACATGTTTATTAGATCCTGTACCCACTAAATTACTGAAAGAGCTGTTACCTGTAGCCGAAGAACCGCTTCGTCATTATCTTTAGGTCACGTCCCAAAACCATTCAAGCTGGCAGTTATTAAGCCTCTTATTAAGAAACCAAAACTAGATCCTAGTGTACTGCCAAATTACAGACCCATTTCAAGTCTTCTGTTTATGTTTAAAATTTTTGAAAAAGTTGTGTCTGCTCAATTGAGCACCTTCCTGCATAAAAATGATCTGTATGAAGAATTTCAGGATTCAGGATTCAGGTCAAAATATGGAGTGCCACAAGGCTCCGTCCTAGGTCCCCTTCTATTTTCATTATACATGTTGCCCCTTGGTAATATTATTAGAAAATACGGAATTAGCTTCCACTGTTATGCTGATGATACTCAGCTATATATCTCAACGAGACCAGATGAAACTTCTAAATTATCTAAGCTAACAGAGTGTGGTAAAAATTTTAAAGATTGGAAGACAAATAATTTTCTCCTAAATTCGGATAAGACAGAGATATTAATTATTGGACCAAAAAACACTACACAGAATCTAGTAGATTAAAGTTTGCAACTAGACGGATGTACTGTTACTTCCTCTACAGTCAGAAATCCTGGTGTTATATTAGACAGCAACTTTTGAAAATCATATTTCCCATGTTACAAAAACTGCATTCTTCCATCTTAGAAACATTGCCAAGCTAGGAAACATGTTATCTGTTTCTGATGCAGAAAAGCTAGTTCATGCATTCATGACCTCTAGACTGGACTATTGTAATGCACTTCTAGGTGGTTGTCCTGCTTCGTCAATAAACAAGCTACAGGTCGTCCAAAATGCAGCAGCTAGAGTCTTTACCAGGTCAAGAAAATATGATCATATCACCCCAATTTTACAGTCTCTGCACTGGCTACCTATTAAGTTCCGTATCAGTTACAAATTATCATTACTTACCTATAAGGCCCTAAATGGTTTAGCTCCTGTGTACCTAACTAGCCTTCTACCACGTTACAACCCATCATACTCCCTAAGGTCACAAAACACCTTCCTGATAATGTTCGGGGTTCAGACACACTCTCTCTGTTTAAATCTAGATTAAAAATCAATATCTTTTGTCAAGCATTCGAATAATGTATCTCTTAAATTGTGAGTGTAGTTGTATCTGATCAAATGTGCATTTTTTATACTTTAGCTTGTGTTAAACTAATTAATATTACTTTGTTGGAACAGCAGCTATGTGTTTGAATTCACAGCGCTGATTGACTCTGGTTCAGCATTAAACCTAATTCATCAAGACCTCCTTACAACATTCAACATTCCCGTACTAGAATGTGATCCTCCTATCAAGGTGAACGCTGTAAACAACAAACCCATTGGAAGTGGAATAACTCAACAAACTCAACTCATGAAGATGCAACTAGGCCTATTTCACAGAGAAACCATCACATTCTATGTCATTGACTCTACATGTCATGAAATCATGCTTGGAGACCCCTGGTTATCTTTTCACGACCCAGTCATCTCTCAGAATAGGTGCAGTGCTCTTCCAACGCCAAGGACAACCAGGCAAGCTTTTTCCCTGTGCTTACTTTTCTAGAAAACTCACGGATGCTGAGCATAATTATGATGTCAGACACAAGGAGCTACTGGCTGTGAAGGCGGTCATTGAAGAATGGAGGCACTGGTTGGAGGGTTCCACTCACCCCTTCCAGGTAATCACTGAGAATCTTAAATACATCAAGAGTGCTAAAAGACTAAATCCTCGCCAGGCTCGCTGGTCCTTGTTTTTCACCAGGTTCCACCGTGACCTACCGTCCTGGCAGTAAAAATAGCAAGGCAGACGCTCTTTCCAGGAGACATGACCATCCACTGACAGATCACCAACCTGAATCTATCCTGCCACCGTCTGTCATCATAGCACCAGTCACTGGGGACTTTATAGATGAAATTCAGAGAGAACAACGCAACAAACCCGCACGTCAGGGTTGTCCCGCTAACAAACAATATGTTCCTTCCAGGCTTCGACTGCGTGTCATGCAGTGGGTCCACACCTCACTTTGTTCCGGGCATCCAGGTATCTCACGCACACTACATCTCACGCAAAATTCCTTCTGGTGGCCATCTATGGTTAAAGATGTAACAAATTACGTTAAGTAATTCCCAAATAACTTCCATCTGGTCTGTTACAACCATTGCCCATACCCCATAGACCTTGGTCACACCTATCAGTAGATTTTGTCACCGGTCTACCCACATCTGACCACTTTACCACAATCCTAGTAATTACTGACCGCTTCTCCAAGGCTTTTAGGCTCATACCCCTGAAAGGTCTTCCCACAGCGATGGATACTGCTCAAGCGATGTTCCACAACGTCTTCAGGATTTACAGTATCCCCGAAGACATTGTTTCAGACTGAGGAACCCAGCTCACGTCCCAGGTATGGAAAGCATTCTGTAAACAATTGGACATTAATCTCAGTTTAACTTCAGGTTACCACCCGCAATCGAACGGGCAAGTGGAGATACCTCAGGTCATACTGTGGATGTGAACAGCATCGCTGGTCAGAGTTCCTTCCATGGGCAGAATACAGGCAAAACTCATTGAGGCATTCATCTACTCCAATGCGTGCTAGGATACCAAACCCCCATGTTCCCGTGGTCAGGTGAACCATCACTAGTACCTGCAGTCAACGACTGGATTCGCCGTAGCGAGAGGGTGTGGGACATCGCTCATGTATGTCTGCAAAGAGCTGTCAGGAATCAGGAGATTCAAGCTAATCGACGACGTCGCCCACATCCTCCCCACCAACCTGGACAAAGGTCTGGCTCTCCACATGGACCTCAAGTTACGGCTGCCCAGCAGGAAGCTCAGCCCATGGTACGTTGGCCCATTCAAGATTTTAAGACAGATTAATGCGGCCACTTATGAACTTGAACTCCTGTTAACTATCGTATCTCTCCCTCCTTCCATGTTTCCCTCCTGAAACCGTTCCATCCGGATGCTGACCCCAACACCGGGAGCCAGGAGCCACCTCCACCGCTGGACATTGATGGAACCCCGGCATATGAGCTAAAGGAGTTGTTGGACTCCCGACGGAGAGAGGGTCAGCTCCAATACTTGGTGGACTGGGAGGGATACGGACCAGAGGAGAGATCATGGGTAGCTGCCCACGACATCCTGGATCCCTCATTGACTGAGGAATTTCATTGAGCTAGACCCGATCGTCCAGCACCGCGACTACGGGAAGTCCTCGCAGAGCAGGGGATTCTGTAATGCCACGCCAGCAGAGGGAGCCCTTCCCTGAGTTCTGACTGTGTGCTGCTCCCTCTGCATCACCTGTTATTTCCTGTTTGGTGGACATTGAAGCATATCTTTAGCCACTGTTACTTCGCAGAGTATTCCCAGCCTGACACTCTTACCGAACGTTATTCCCATTGCTACACACGTTTGTTTTTGTGTAAAGTGTGTTCATCCCATAGGTGTAATGGTTTTTATTCTGTACAAACTGTATATTCTATGGTCCTACACCTAACCCTAACCCTCACAGGAAATTTTGTGCATTTTAACTTTCTCAAAAAAACTCATTCTGTATGATTTATAAGTGTTTTGAAAAATGGGGACATGGGCTATGTCCTCATAAGTCACACTCTCCTTGTAATACCTGTGTCATACCCATGTCATTATACAGATGATGACAGAACTAGTTGAAGAACTATGACCTTTAAATGGAAAAATCCTCTGTTTCTCATTGTCTTTTATTTCTTATTAACTTTTATTATACACATGGAACAAACAAGTGGCACGGCTGATATCGTGGATGTTTTCTTATTCGCAGGAGCTTTAGAGAGAAGCGTCTGAACACTGGAGCAGCTTCACACGTCTGACCTGCTGGGGTTTATTCCTTCTGAGAGATATAACCCATCAGGAACAGAGACGTGTCCGTCTGAGGCTGTTTCTGTCATTTCTGTCCTAAACACAGGCTTTTACAGTTTAAGAAAGGTCCTCATTGCATCAACCACTGATGAACACATTCATTTTTATTTTAATTATCATTCAGTTATTTAACCATGTATTACTGTGTCTTTGGAAGGCTTTTGTCCATCAAACACTTTATTTGAACTTAGTTTGTGAAGTCTGGGAAACCTTGACATAATATCATGTTTAACGTGCTTTATGTTGTTAATAACAACAAACCTAATATAATTTTTGCTCTTTGTATTTTGCATCAGTGGTACACTATTATATTATTTACATCAATGTGATGAATGAGCTTCGTCAAAAGTATTCAAAAGTATTGACATTATATTAACTACAATTAGTGATGTGATCTGGAATCAGTAAGGGACTGTAATTATCAGGTAATAGACCAACTCTGTATGTGAGTGTGTGAGTGTGTGTGTGTACGTGTGTGTAAGAGTGTGTGTGTGTACGTGTGTGTGAGTGTGTGTGTGTAAGAGTGTGTGTGTGTGTGTGTGTGAGAGAGAGAGAGTGTGTGTATGTGTCTTTGTGTGAATGAGAGTGAGTGTGTGTGTGTGTGTGTGTGTGTGTGTGTGAATGCCAACATCACCTCCATCCTACACAAGATCACCTCATATTAATATAAACAATAATATAATAAACACAGTGATATTATTACAAAGGACTTTAAAGGACATTAACTGACATTACTGACTGTCGGGTCACACACACACACACACACACACACAAACACACACACGTCTCCAGTCTCACTGCTGCTTGTGTTTTGTTTTGTTCTCTGGTTTCATGGTGTTTGACTTTATTGGTAGGAGTTACTAACAGGGGTCAAAGGTCAGCAGTCCTGTGACAGCTTCAGTTTGATAAACGCAACACAAACCTCACAAACAGTCGTATGTCTACATCGAACACCAGAACCTCAGGAATGCCAACAAATCAGCACCGACTGACTTTCCTGACTGAACCACAGAAACTCTCTCTCTCTCTCTCTCTCTCACACACACACACACACACACACACACACACACACACTTACTCACGCTGGTCTGAACTATTCTGAATGAACTATTCTGGTGATATTGTATACAGTGGTTTTCACAGTAGTGTATCAGCTGAAGTGGATCTGTCTGGACAGGTCTGGAATGTCTGTGGGATTTTCCTGAGTAAAGTGTTGAATCACTGCTGATGTCAGACAGTTACAACATCAACCTTCACTCAACACGGAGAGCCAGTTTGTTCGCCAGCATGTGTTTATTTCCCACATGTGCATTTATTCATCAGTATATCCTTTCTTCAAACGATTGGTTCCTGAACTCTTCCTAAACCTGTTTCAGTCTTCCTCGTGAGCTCGTGTCGCTGCTTCTGTTTTCTGCGCGGTGTGTGTCGCCCTCTGGCGGAGGATGCTGGGACTAACACCAACACTACTCGGACATGTGTGCTACGAACAGAAGCTAGCGTGTAGGGGAAAAAATCATAGTAAAAGTAAAATAAACACATTTTGCTCTGGGGTTATTTTGGGGGCATCTGTCTGGATTTGTAATACCAAAATTCAAATGTTTATTCTACAAACACACAACGGAGGAAATAAAATGGTGAAGAAATCCCACACTACAATCATATTGCAATTCTTCATAAATAATGTTATATATGTATCAAATATATTACAATAACCACACACGCGTACACACAACAAAGGTGCATCTTGATTTTTTTTCCAGAATTTAGTTGAAAACATTAAAACCATGAACTGAAAGTCTGTTATTCAGTTCATGTACCTGTAGCTCAGCTTGTGTTGTATGATTGCACTAGATGTCAACATGGACCCGAGAAATGATTTTCCCATAACAGCTTCAGCAAATGATTTTAAAGTCAATTTAATATTATTACATTTACATTTTGTTTATTTAGCAGATGCCTTTATCCAAAGCCTTATAATGTGAAATAACATAATTTCCAATTTAAAATTTAAAAAAACTATAGTACATTTGTAAAATTATAAACTAGATAAACACATAGTTAGAGGAGAACACGGGTCTTTGAGTGAGAACTAAAGGATGCATTTCCATTTAGTTCTATGCAAAATGAACAGTTTCATGAATATCAAGAAAACAAGTGTAAACGATTTCATCGTCTTTTACTGGCAAACATTGATACTTTAAAATATTTATTTGTGTGTTTATTAACTCTAACGTCCAAATAATATCGTGAATTTTCAAAAGTATGTAGATATTAAATATTTAGGAAACAATGACCTTTGCGTAACAATAATGCGCTTCTGTAGTGTCGTCATCACGTCTCAGCTGCTATTGGCCGGCGCAGGTCACGTGATCAAAACAGTGTCATGGCGGCGTCCACAGCGGTCCGCGCGGCCGTGAGCTTCACTCAGAAGTTCGTCCGAGTTTCTCCGGACTGCAGCGCGTGCCCGCTCTACCGACTGAACCTGTGCACCGGAGCCACCGACGGGTTCACCGCTCCGAACAGACACCTGCGGACCAGCATCGGTGCGTCCTTCACACACACACTCTCTCTCTCACTCTCACAGACTCTGATGGGTTGTTATGTGAGTGTGTGTAACTGCGGTGTGTGTGTGTGTATCAGGTGTGTGTCAGAGTGCAGACAGCAGTTCACCGGAGGAGGACGAGCGAGTGTGAGTTCATCATCAGATCAGTCCGGTGCTTCTCCAACTCTAGATGCAAACTCTTTCACGAAGGGATGACGTTTCAACCGATTTCAGGGTCTTTTTTTTATCTTTTAATGGCAACTTTTTTAACCTTTATGAACGTGTGTCACCTTTAATTAAAATGTTACATTTATTCATAAATGCAGCTAGAATAACAATATATATATATAATAAATTAGAGTAATACGTCTTCATAAGTCGGACAAAACCCATCTCTGCATTACAGAAATGGCATTTAGATGTATTAATTTCACACATACTTTAAGATCAATGTTTTAAATACAACATATGTTAAACATAGAAATATAAAATGTTGGGAAAAATGTAAATCATTCGTTTTAAAGGACTGATCACTCAGGAACAAAGCAGGGGACTATCTTTACGAATGGGATTCAAGAACCAAACACCACAAATGTTCTGTTGTGACTCTGTTTGGGTCTATTTTACAGTTTAATATAAAACATAATTTTGTGTCTAAAACTTGTATTGTTTAATATTAGCTCATGTTCATCTTTTGATTAACTTATTTATTCATTATATATCATGAGATAAAGTAGAAAACACATGATCTTGAAAGGATGTGCTGCTTTACTGCAGTGTGAATGTGGTTTACATCGACCGCTCCGGTCAGAGGATCCCCGTCCAGGCCAGGGTCGGCGAGAACGTTCTGTACCTGGCACACAAGCATGGCATTGAGCTGGAGGGTGAGTCCAGACGTCTCTTCATCTCTGTGTGTTTGAGGCTGGTCTTCATCAGCTGCTCTCTGTTCCTCAGGCGCCTGTGAAGCGTCTCTGGCCTGCTCCACCTGTCACGTGTACGTCAGCAGCGAACACTACGAGAAGCTTCCCGAGCCTGAGGAGAGGTGAGGAGCGCTCGGCTCAAGCTGGTGCTGGTGTCCGCTGGTCTGACCTGTGTGTGTCCTGCAGGGAGGATGATATGCTGGACATGGCCCCGATGCTGCAGGAGAACTCTCGTCTGGGCTGCCAGATCATCCTGACGCCGGAGCTGGACGGCATGGAGCTGACCCTGCCCAAGGTCACCAGGAACTTCTACGTGGACGGCCACGTGCCCAAACCTCACTGAGACTGAACGGAGACACGGATCATAAAGCACTGTGTGATCCGTCACTAACGATCCTGGTCCTCGGTGAGCGGGTCACAGAGCGCTGGACTCCTGAGCTCCTGCCGAATCTGGTGCACAGGTATCTCCACACCATGGACTCCGGCGTGGCGCTTCATTACCCCTCATAGAACCACAACATTACACCGTTTGCGTTAAAGGGTCAGGTCTGTCATTAATCACTCGTCCTCATGTCGTTGATCTTCAGAACACAGATGAAGATATTTCTGATGAAGTCCAGAGCTTTCTGAGCCTGCACACACAGAACAGAACTGAAATGTTTCAGCAGAAAGTGTTGAATCAAGTCGTCACACGGACTATTTTAATGATGACTAGCTCTTAAATGCTTAACTTCTGTTCTGTGTGTGCAGGGTCAGAAAGCGCCGGACTTCATCAGAAATATCTTCATCTTCATCTGTGTTCTGAAGATCAACGACATGAGCACAAGAGATTAATGACAGAACTTTTGAAAGTTTTGAGTGGACTATATCTTTAAATGTACTGAAAACATCAAAAACTTTTATTTTCATTCAAAAGTTTATTTTTCTTGTATGAATAAAGCGAAGCCTCTTTTAGATCCATGAGGGTTTTCTGCATCAGTGTTTTATGATAGTTAGGCTATATTTGTTTAATGTTTCTGATGACTGTCATGCAGATGTTGTTATGTTCATAGGTTTATATTTCACATGATCCTGCTCGATGTCTAACTAACATTACTGTAGAACTATATGTTACTGATGTGCAACAAACACGACTGTGATGCACAAACAGGCTTGGTTCTCTTCATACACCTCTTTCTTTGTTGTTTTCTGCACATCATCTCCAAATGTTTTCCCAAGAACAGAAACATTCCACTTCAGAAATACTTCCAGGCGAGTGTAAATGTGAGTGTGAGTCTGTAGTTGTGGACAGATGCTCCACATCTGCTCGGATCCAGCTGATGAAGATGTGTTTACACTGAGAGACTAATGTTCTGCAGATCATTTCATTACTAACAAACACAAGAATCTGTCAAACGCACAATTATTGTCTCTGCTCCGATTATTCAGAAACCATAAATGTGTTGAAGGTTTATACAGTATTAGAAATGTCATGTTTGATTCTGATGTATAAAATAAACAGGCAGGTGTCATTATCCATGTGTTTGGAGTTGATCATTAATTCTTTTCAATAAATGAGCCCATTATCCACTTCACTCGTTAGTTCTTGAGGATGTGAGATCCGGGACACCTGCTCATCACGTCACGTGACGGTCGCTTCACACCTGAGAGGATCTGATGTTCTCCAGAGACTGAGCGGTGAGTTTATCTACATCTGTTCAGAATCACACAAACACACACTCCTCGTGCTCGGGTGACACTGCTGAGCGGGAGCGCGCGCGCGGGTGCCTGCCGATGCTGTGGAGCGCGTGCCGCGCGCGGGAGATTGACTGTTACATTGTCGCGACTGCTGAGAGGAAACTCGTCTATCTGTTACATTGTGAGTTATGATGACGTGTGTGAACTGCGTTTACAGTGTTCTGGAGCAGAACTCAACTATCAATCGCTGTCAAGTACATGTTTAATAACTTTCATCTTGATTTTCTCTCTGTCACTTTGTTTTCCGTCAGTTCAGAGGTAAATGTTATTCAGGACGGCCGCTACAAGATTTTGTTTTGTTTCATATCCCCTCCACATTAATAATAATTCTGTCTGTCCTCATTATGTCATTGTGTTTGGTCTCGAGTTTGATGATGATAAGATGCAAGTTTTCACAGTGATCTTTACTACAGAACTCGAATACATCACTCTGGAAAAGTGTAGATACTGTATATATGATATCCTCCTGACTAACAGCTGAGGAGTTTTGTCTTCTGTGATGGAAATTATATTTTAGTGAATTTCTGTGAGACCTTACATGTCCCAGTTTTAAGTCAGGAGCATTCAGAGCTTCTCAGAGAGGGCAAATGATTGGATGTTTCACCCTGGCCACGCCCTCTGATTGGTCTTTAAATATGGCTGACGTTCATTTAGTGATAAAGTGTAACACCCTTATGGAAATGTGGTAATAATCGTTTAAATCTGACTAATTTTCAATTTTTCATTCCCACCTTGCAGGCTCAAATAACTGCATTTATGAATATAGCAGGCTTATAGGTGCGCACAAGCAGGGGAATGAACCGTTAATAGTTTGTGCTATACGCTCCCATGTCTGCTTCTTGTCCCTTGCTGTGACACCCGGCCCGAATTTTCCTTTAAGAATGGCCTTGTGTTCATCCACTAACTGGGCTAACAGTAAACACTGTTCCTCTGTCCAGTTTGGCTTTCTCGCCCTTCTTTGTTTTGATTCCATGCTTGATACATTAAAACTAAAATTCAAACCGCAACTTAAATAGGACAGCAATCGCTGTAATTGGAAAGAGTGGAACAATTTTTATCATTCTAAGCCAATCAAATACTTTATAGGAAATTAAAAGCATGGTAAATAAAAATTAGATACACGCATATAATGTGTGTGTGTGTGTGAGAGAGAGAGAGAGAGACAGCGAACGGTCAAATAGGAAAAATTCCGCATGTAAATTCAAAGTGAGAATTAGAATACATCCTGTACTTAAAATCACTCTTTTTCTTTCCTTCTTGGACAACCAACCAATCACAGTCTTCAAAAGATTGTGTCATACATTGGGTCAACCCCGCCTCCTCACTAAGCTAAACGTTTTTGTCTTTTCCTTACTCAGAGTTGCTCTCAGATCGATCCCAAATCGCTCTTAAGCTAAGACTCCTACGTAAAAGTTTTTAAGCTAAATTAAGAGTTTTCTGAGAGGATTCTTAGAATCTTTATGAATACGGGCCCAGACATTTATAGTGTTACAGAAGATCTTATTTCAAATAAATGCTGTTCTTTTGAACTTTCTTTTCATCTGTCACTCCTGAAAAATTAAAATGCATCACAGTTTCTAAAAAAATAATCTGTGTTCAACATTGATAATAATCAGAAATGTTTCTTGAGCAGTAAATCATCATATTATTCTGATTTCTGAAGATCATGTGACACTGAAGACTGGAGGAATGAAGCTGAAAATACAGCGGAGCATCACAGAAATAAATTACACTTTAACACAGATTCACACAGAAAACTGATGTTTTAGATCGTAATAATATTTCACAGTTTTACTGTATTTTTGATCAAATAAATGCAGCTGTGGTGAGCAGAAGAGACTCTTTCAGAAACATTAAAACATCTTACTGACCCCAAACCTCTGACAGGCTGTGTGAACGCCCTGGGTGTTTAAATCTGTTATATTTGAATGGCTTGAGTGTCTCAGTTAATGTTCTTCTGTGTTTCAGTAAACCCCTGAGGAAACATGAGTTCTCATGTGTGTTCTCCAGAAGATGTGCAGCACCAGCAGGTGACCCATTCCTCCATCCTCCTCCTGCTTCAGGAGGCCACCAAACTCACTCCTCCAGCGGGCGACGAGCGCTTGCGTTCTGCACCGTCACATGTAGAGAGTGAAGACAGCGGGTCACCCGTCCTCTCCGGCCGTGAAGACCCAGAGTTCAGCGGCTCTTTCTCTGTAGTGCAGGAGTCTGAGCGCAGCAGCAGTGCATGGGAGGTGATGCGTCTGATCAACCAGCAGTGTGAGCAGCTGCTGCAGTCCGGCTGTGAGGACCGAGGAGCGCTCGACCTGCACCCATCAGACGCCTCCGAGACCGTGCTGACGCCCAGACCTCCGTCTGAGCCCGAGTGTCCCGCTGGTGCTTGTTCCTCTGTCATCGAGCTCACAGATGTGGAGAATATCAAAGATCCCCAAGATCTGGCTGAGCTCATAAAGACACACACAGCGGATCACATCCGCACCAGTGAGGAGACCGAAAACACGTCTGTGCTGCACAGGTCCAGAGACCAGGGCCATTCAGATCATGAGGAATCTGTTGTCCCGTCCACAGGAAATGACTGTGCGCCCATCAGTCCTCTTGACTTCACTTCCTGTCTGGTGTCTGAGCGAGACTCTGAGAGTGTGTGGCTCCCTCTGAACGCCTCTGAAAACACACCGTGTTGCTCACAATCAGCCGACCTCAACAATAATCTCCTAGAGAGTGTGCACAAGGAGCTCCAGACGTGTTTGTGGGACACTGGCAGACGGACGCAGAGGAAGCAGCCTCGTCCCACCCGCAGCCCTGACCCGCAGGACCCTGAGGTGCAGGGAGTGACCTTCAGCATGGCCCCGCAGCTGGACGCTGGTCAGAGCCGACTCGTCATCACCTCCAACTACAGGTGGAGCGTCTGAGGGGTGAGTGTGGTGTGTTTCTGCTCCGGAGGTTGATGATGTGTCGTCCTCTGCTCAGTGAAGAGATCCAGCGCTGGAGGAGAAGCAGGAGCAGCCGCAGCCGAACACAGAGGAGCAGCTCCGAGGAGGAGAGCGACTGCTGCGGTGTGTCCCGTCAGTACTGCACCCCGGCACCAGAGGGCATCACACACACACTCACACACACACTCTACACACACTCTCTCACACACACACTACTCGTCACTGGTGCTCGTGCTGAAAGTGTTAAAGCTGAGTGTAAGCGCAGTGTTTGTGCTCCAGACATGAATGATTCTCAGGGATGTAGATTTGATTTTGAAATAAAAGCAAAAATCCTCCACTTTGCATTTATGATATAATTTTATGTCATCTAAACCCTTTATTTATAGATATTGTAGACCACTCACTCATGAATGGAGTTTATATAATGACACAATTTTAATGTAAACATTACAATGTAGTTTTCTGACATAATATTTAACATAATATTTAAACAGGTATGCGTTTCTTTCTTCTGTTGAACACAAAAGAAGATATTTTGAAGAATGTTGTTAACCAAATAGTTGACCGTAGCCATTGACCGTATTTTTTTTTTTTTTTATCATACAATGGAAGTCAATGGGTGCCGTCGACTGTTTGGCTACCAACATTCTTCAGAATGTCTTCTTTAATGTTCTTTAATATAGAGTTGTGGAACAGTTTGAGGATGAGTAAAGGGTGAGAGATTTCTTTATTTTTGAGTGAATTGTCCCTGGACTCGTGTGTAGAGTTTTCGGGTCCCTCAGAAGAAATGGCTTCAGTTCGTCGCAGTGGTTCTAGTGAAAGCAGTCCTGGTTGTGTTCTGTGTTCCTCAGGGAGTAAGATGTGTGCGTCGTGCTGCACGAGGAAGACTCCTCTCTGGAGAGACGCTGAGGACGGGACGCCGCTCTGTAACGCCTGTGGCATCAGGTGCTCTCCTGCTCTCCTCACGCTTAGTCTAAAGATTTTTATAGTTACTCTTCATTTATTCTTCTAATGAGGCCTGATCTAGTGCTCTGGTGGTTTGGGCAGGTATAAGAAGTACCGCGTGCGCTGTCAGCAGTGCTGGAACATCCCCAAGAAGGAGGCAAACACACAGTCCTCGTGTCAGAGATGCGGCGAGGTCCTGAAGCTGAAGTGATGGGACACTCATGCGCTCCTGACGTCTCTGAAAATGGTTAGTTCCTGTAGATGGACTGATGAAACCCAAACATGACCATTGACTGTTCACTTATTTAATTCACACATTCTTCCTCTTGTTTTGTGAAAATTAACTATTTATTCATGGTTTGTGTATTTTCTTTGGTCTGATTTGTGTTAGCACTGGCTGTGTTTCTGTTCAGAGGTCTTCTGTGCTGGAATTCAATATTAAATTGTATTTATAGTGCTCTATTGTCAGTGCTTTCTTAAGCATTATTACGTAGATCCTTTGTCATCTGATTAACGGGTCAGTCATATGATATACACAGATTAATATGAATATTTGTTCTCTAATGATGGACGTAAGTGTGATCAGATCAGCTGTACGTCTCTGAACAGGCTTCAGTTTCTGAGTCGAGTCTCAGACGTCCTGCTGTTGATGTGATGATACCGGAGTCTGATTATTATGGAAGCTCTCTCCTGATTGACTTCGGTGGTCTTCAAGCAGACGCTGCAGGTTCTGCTGTGGTTTTGGTCACAAGGCTTCGCTGAATCTGTCTGTGATTCGCCTGTAACTGGTTTGATCAGAGTCTTGTTTGGTGAGAGATGAAGAAGCAGATCTGCTGTGATTGTGTTTGTTGTGATATTTCTGTGCGTCTCGATCTGTGGTATTTCTGCTTATTTAGATTAGGGTTTAATGGTGATCGGGCAAAATGTAAGAGGACAATTATATTTAAATGTTTTTGTGTTCACTCCCAAAAACTCTGCATCCAAAGACAAAATATAGTTTAGTTCAAATATTTAACCAATGGAAATCATTCAAACGTTGAGCTGAGTAACAGGAGATGTGTCTCCAGCAGGACGCTTGTCTCTAACACACACACACACACACACACACACACACACACACACACACGAGGAAACGGAGTGTGTTCTTCCTGAAGGGTCAAGACTGATGTGCGTCAATATCACGAATAATAAAATGTGACTGTAATACCAGAACAAACACTCAGTTGAATACTGAAGCGCATGAATGAGTCCGTAGATCTGTAATGTTCAAGTCGTCTTGGCTTTACACTGACCGCTGTGTCTCACACAAACCTTTGATTAGATTCGTGACGTCACAACATTGCAGAAGTCAGACTCAGTGTAACACACTACAAGTAACACACGTTACCAAATCAGATTACTTTTTCAAAGAAACTAGTAAAGTAACATTACTTTTTAATTAAGAAGGAAATATCTGAGTTACTTTTTCAAATAAGTAACTGCAGTTACTTTGTCAGGTTCAGTATTCTGCTAAATAAAAATATTCAGAATATAATACAAACCTGCAATAACTAAATATTAAATAAGACATTTATAGTTTTATTTAATATCATTTTATGAACCAATTTCTTCGCTACTGACCTTTTGAGCTAATTCAAACATACTAATTAGTATATACTGTTTTATTTGTGTTCTTGCTGAATCGTGTTGAACTTTCTTCCCCTGCGTCATATTCTTCATGTGATTAGATCTACTGTACAGAAGAGAATTCACATTTCCTTCAGCCTGATCCGCATTCACTTCACTTCTGGTGTGAAACGGCTTTTATATTTGTAAAATAACTTTTTTTTTTTTTATATTAAAAACAAACAAACAAGCCCTGCCCGGATTTAAAAAGTAACTCAAAACTGCGTAATGCATTACTTTCCTTAAAAAGTAACTAAGTAACATTAAGTCACTTTTTTTAGGGAGTAACACAATATTGTAATGCATTAGTTTTAAAAGGAACATTACCCAACACTTGTCATATTTACAGTTCAGCTGCAAGAAATGCTCTTTATGAACTGAGAAAAACATTTTTATCTCTGACGTTTGTGGTGTGTTTCATAGTTTAATGAATCCATGATCTCAGGCGATCAAGAACAATATGATTCCTCATGATCGGAGCACTTTAAATCATTCACTATTGTCTTTGTCTGAGTATGCTGTAGTCCTGAACTCTTGGAATGAAGCTGAAGTGGCCTGTCAATCAGAAACCCGGCGGCGCATTAAGAGATGAGTTATGAATAATGAGCATTCGTGCGCTCACACCTGTGACCACGGCACATATATCCTGTTTGGAAAATGGCCGACGCTGTCGCTGAAGCCTTCGACATCAAGCCTCCCGCCCTCCAGCGCTCCAGCAGGAAGTGTGGACAGGAAACAGCTGTCCCTGACATCCTCCCTCTGCTGCTCCAGGTGCATCCTGGGTACTCTGCGCTCAGCGGCGTGGACACATCTCTATCTGTGAGCGTGGGCTCGTGTTCACCGGCCGCTGACGGATCTCGGTGATGATTGTGTTCAGACGCTCTGCTGAATCTGTGGAGGATTCTCGCTGTGTTTCACGCTCAAGCAGCCGCGCGTGACGGATATATTTAATCACACATGCAGGTGTGAGCACAGCAATGGTTTCTGCATATTATCAAACCGCATTATGTGTGCGAGTTCATTTAGTCCATGAGAGCAGATTCATGAGTTCAGTTTTTTTTCGTTGTAATGAATTACTTCCTGCCAAACTGACAGTTATCCGTTATCACATGTGATACTTGAAATCAAAATGTTTGAACACTGTGCTCCAAATCATGTTTTGTAAGAATAAAGATAACTAGATTTCTTAGTTTTTCTGAAGCTGAAGGGAGAGTTGTTTTGTTCGTGTCGATCTCAGCAGTGCTCGGGGGTTGAGGCTGGTTGCCGGGGTGTTGCTAAGGGGTTACTGAGGTATTCGGAGTGGTTTCTAGGGCATTGCAAGAACGTCTTGAAAGTCTGTTAGTGTGTGTGTGTGTGTGTGTGTGATGCCAGATTTCCTCTGTAACCATCCACAATGTTTCAAGTGTGTGACAATTATTTAATAATATATCGACTTATCACACAATGTATGTGTGGATGACCTCAATCAGTTTTGGTGACGCCATATATCAGCCATTATATATAATAAAAAAATCTACATAACACAGTTATTTGTGCATTTTACTTTTTTTCTACTATTGTTACATGGCACTTTGTTAGAAAATGTTCAGCAAATGTTCAAGGCAGTTCATCATGGAATTCACTGGGGTGGTGTTGGTGTAGTGGATGAGACCGTGCCTTTGGTGTGAGAGACACGGGTTCGAATCCACTGAGACACCAATGTGTCCCTGAGCAAAACACTTAACCCCTAGTTGCTCCAGAGGCATGTGACCTCTGACATATATAGCAATTGTAAGTAGCTTTGGATAAAAGCGTCTGCTAAATAAATAAATGTAAATTCAGTGATGTCATCTCTGTTCAGTTAAATAGTGTATGTTTTTATTTGCAATCAAGTCAATGATATCGCTGTAGATGAAGTGACCCCAACTAAGCAAGCCAGAGGCGACAGCGGCAAGGAACCGAAACTCCATCGGTGACAGAATGGAGAAAAAAACCTTGGGAGAAACCAGGCTCAGTTGGGGGTCAGTTCTCCTCTGACCAGACGAAACCAGTAGTTCAATTCCAGACTGCAGCAAAGTCAGATTGTGCAGAAGAATCATCTGTTTCCTGTGGTCTTGTCCTGGTGCTCCTCTGAGACAAGGTCTTTACAGGGGATCTGTATCTGGGCTCTAGTTGTCCTGGTCTCCGCTGTCTTTCAGGGATGTAGAGGTCCTTTCTAGGTGCTGATCCACCATCTGGTCTGGATACGTACTGGATCCTGGTGACTGCAGTGACCCTCTGATCTGGACACAGACTGGATCTGGTGGCTACGGTGACCTCGGAATAAGAAAGAAACAGACTAATATTAGCGTAGATGCCATTCTTCTAATGATGTAGCAAGTACGGTGTTATGTGAAGTGTTCCGGTTCTGGTTTACCTAATTAATGCAGCCTAAAAATCCTTTAACGGATTTGGATATTAAAAGCATATTAGTATGTTATGTGTAAGCCAGGTTAAAGAGATGGGTCTTTAATCTAGATTTAAACTGCAAGAGTGTGTCTGCCTCCCGAACAATGTTAGGTAGGTTATTCCAGAGTTTAGGCGCCAAATAGGAAAAGGATCTGCCGCCCGCAGTTGATTTTGATATTCTAGGTATTATCAAATTGCCTGAGTTTTGAGAACGTAGCGGACGTAGAAGATTATAATGTAAAAGGAGCTCATTCAAATACTGAGGTGCTAAACCATTCAGGGCTTTATAAGTAATAAGCAATATTTTAAAATCTATACAATTTTCAGTAGCACTTTATTTTACAGTCCTGTTCCTCATGTACATACTATGTACTTATTATAGTAATTACAATAACTATGTAATAACTAGATACTAACCCTGAACCTACCCCTAAACCTAACCCTACCCCATGTAGTTACCCTTTATTACCAGAACCTTCTTAGATAAATACACTGTAAGTACACTATAAGTACATGTTAGTACACGTACTGTAAAATAAAGTGCAACCCAATGTTAGGGATAGGGAGCCAGTGCAGTGTGGACAGGACCGGGCTAATATGGTCATACTTCCTGGTTCTAGTAAGAACTCTTGCTGCTGCATTTTGGACTAGCTGTAGTTTGTTTACCAAGCGTGCAGAACAACCACCCAATAAAGCATTACAATAGTCTAACCTTGAAGTCATAAATGCATGGATTAACATTTCTGCATTTGACATTGAGAGCATAGGCCGTAATTTAGATATATTTTTGAGATGGAAAAATGCAGTTTTACAAATGCTAGAAACGTGGCTTTCTAAGGAAAGATTGCGATCAAGTAGCACACCTAGATTCCTAACTGATGACGAAGAATTGACAGAGCAACCACAACTGCGGAAGTCGTGGCCTAGTGGTTAGAGAGTTTGACTCCTAACCCTAGGGTTATGGGTTTGAGTCTCAGGCTGGCAATATCATGACAGGTGCCCTTGATCAAGGCACTGAACCCCCAACTGCTCCCCGGTCACCGCAGCATAAATGGCTGCCCACTGCTCCGGATGATATCTCCCAAGGGTAACATATAAAGCGTGAAGAGTAGCGGCCCTAGTACTGAGTCTTGAGGTACTCCATACTGCACTTGTGATCGATATGATACATCTTCATTCACTGCTACGAACTGATGGTGGTCATATAAGTACGATTTAAACCATGCTAATGCACTTCCACTGATGCCAACAAAGTGTTCAAGTCTATGCAAAACAATGTTGTGGTCAATAGTGTTGAACACAGCACTAAGATCCATATACACTATATATATATCCTAATGACAATGAGGAATTAATAATAGTCAAAAGAGGATCTATGACTTCTGGAATCTATGACACACTCACTCGTGTGTGTTTTTTTTGTAAAGTGTGTTCATCCCATAGGTGTAATGGTTTTTATTCTGTAGAAACTGTATATTCTATCGCCCTTCACCAACCCTACACCTAACCCTAACCCTCACAGGAAACTTTGTGTATTTTTACTTTCTCAAAAAAACTCATTCTGTATGATTTATGTGTTTTGAAAAATGGGGACATGGGTTATGTCCTCATAAGTCACCCTCTCCTTGTAATACCTGTGTCATACCCATGTCATGCCATGAGTTGTACACACACACAACCCCCCCAACACACACACACACTCTCTCTCTCTTTCTCTCTCTCTCTCTCACACACACACACAAACGCTCACACACATGCATACGCTCACACACACGCAGACACTCACTCACACACACATGCGCACCCACACTCACACATGCACACACACATACACACTCATACACACACTTATTGCCCTAAACAATTAAGCCTTACAGATCTGTATCTCTGACACACAATAGTGTTTACATGGATGGAGGAAATGTGTCTCAAACACAAGTGCGAGTTAGCAAGAGACGATTGTATATTGTACATGAAGTGTGTGTGTGTTGACGTAATTTTCTCTCTTGTCCTCTTCATAACCCTCTGTCTGCTGTTCAGATCATTTACACAGATGAAAAGTGATTATCCATGAAACACACACACACACAGAGTCATTTATTGCTGCTTTGTTGTTGCGTGTGTTTAGACAGATGCACAATACAGGTGACTTTTGTTTGAAACAATTGCTAAGATTTCATCCCTCATAAGGAAACACTCGCTGCTATAATTACCATCAGTTTGACTTTCACACAGAGAGCTGATCGAGTCTGAGTTCAGGAGCAGATTCATCACAACGGCTGATTTACAGACGTCTTTCTGAATGCATTTATCTAATTGTGTGAAATGGGTTATGATCACAGGTCTGTCTGTTGTTTACATGTGGACTGGGGCTAGTTGTCACACTGGTAGTGACAGTGAGTTTCTGTATAGACTGTAAAGAAATCTTCTGAATATCTTCTGGTATATTGGTCTGATACTGTCTCCTGTTTGTGGATGAAGCACTAAAAGGCCAAGGTTTTGAGTTCCTGACCCCACTGCAGTGTCCAGTAAGAGGTGCTATGATTCTGGACTCTGGCCCTTCAGGATCGAGTTTGGTGACCCCTGGTGTAGAGTAAATGTGATGATACTTGAAGCAACTTTTTGAGCAATGTTACCGTCAAACGACAAGCAGGTTAGATAAAAACTCCTAATCTGCTGATTATTAATAGTTAGTAAGGTAGTTGTTCAGTTTAGTTATGGAGTGGATTAAGAAATCTAAAATATGGTCATGCAGAATAAGGCATTAATATGTGCTTTACAACTACAAATATTGCAATATGATAGTAATATGCATGCAAATAAGCAGCTAGTTAGTAGAGATAATTGGTCTTTAAAATGTTACCAAATAATCAAATCCGTCAGTTTAAAGGAACAAATTGTTTTAAATAAACAAGGGCAGATTGACTCTTGAAGCTCCATCGTGTGTGTGACTGAACACTGAAGACTGTCGCATGTATTTTTGGAAATGGAGAGAAGCATTTCTCAGTGCGGTTAAAACTCTTCGTCTTAATTTAACACTGAGGCAAATCTCCACAGACGTGACGGCGAATTGGAGTCAACCGACCGTAACACAGCTGCTATACATACTCACACACACTCACACACACACACACACACTCATACACACACACATACACACACACACACACACACTCATACACACACACACTCACTCACACACACACACACACACACACACACACACACACACACACACACTCACACATGTTTGTTTTTGTGTAAAGTGTGTTCATCCCATAGGTGTAATGGTTTTTATTCTGTAGAAACTGTATATTCTATCGTCCTTCACCAACCCTACACCTAACCCTAACCCTCACAGGAAACTTTGTGCAGCTTTACTTTCTCAAAAAAACTCATTCTGTATGATTTATAAGTGTTTTGAAAAATGGGCACATGGGTTATGTGCTCATAAGTCACCCTCTCCTTGTAATACCTGTGTCATACCCATGACATTATACAGAGTTGTGTCCTGATATGACACACACACACACACATATCTGTGATGCTGGACTGATTCTTCATATGATTATTTTAATGTGATTAATGTTGTTTAATTGTTTTCATGATAAAACCAATTGTATTTAATTCACTGATAATTTAATGCAGTTTTAGGTGTTTATGCACACAGTTAAACTCACTACACAACAGGTGCATGAACACATACATTAGTTCTAATGATAATGAATCCAGATGATTCTAAATTCTTAATTAGCAGAAAGGCACCCAAACGATGTCCACACACAGTCTCTCAGTAGAGCTTCACCTGTCTTCAGTCTCTTCATGTTTCATTCACAGAAGATCAAGTAAATCAATGTGCAATGTGATTCGTCATGTCACCCTTATTTTATTTTTTATTTACATTTTTTACATCTTTTTTTATATCTATTTTTATATATCTATTGCTTTTCTAGTAAATTGACAATACATTTTAGTGTTAACTTACTGATAAACCATGATTTCTGTGTGAAATGTTGCTACTCTGATTTTAACCTCAGATAGGTGTGTGTGTGTGTGTGTGTGTGTGTGTGTGTCAGTTAGTGAATCAGATCAAAGTGTTTGTGGAGCTGTGCAGTGAGGCCTGAGATGAAGATGTGTTCATGAAGAGTTTCAACTTTGCAGTTTCTGACTGTTTCCACTCAAACTCCAAAAGAACAGAATAATTGTTGCTTGACTTGTTTATATATTTCAGTTTGACTGTGTGAGAGAGAACTTTTACAATGTTATTCAATCATGATGTAAGTTGTGCTTCCTTTTGGTCGAGATCCAAGAACCTTCAGTGTCTGAGGCTGACCAGAGAGAGAGAGAGAGAGAGAGAGAGACGGGTGGGGGGGCGCACTTATCTCATGCCTGCAGGCACTTTTTTTTACTCTTATCAACATCACCATATTGTACAAGTACATCCTCCTGTCCAGCAGAGAGCGGAAAGCTCTCTCTCTCTCTCTCTCTCTCTCTCTCTGTCTCTGTCTCTCTCTCTCTCTCTCTCTCTCTCTCGCCCAACACTAGTTCAGCTCAACTGGTATCCAACTAGAGCACCATGTCTGATGGTGATGGGTGGGGGGGCTGATGGAGAGAGAGACGGCACACGTGCATCACTTCTACATCAGCGCGTGTTCCACTCGTCCATCGTTCCTGCAGTGAGGTCATCTCTCCAGATCTCTGGTCTCCACTGAACGCTGGAGAAACTTGTGGAGAACAGCACTCAGGAACAGGAAGGAAGAGCGAGGAGACGTGTGGAGGAGAGCGAGGGTGCAATCGCTTCACAGACGGAGTGAACGAAGACAACAGAGAAAGTGACCACAAACACGGTGAGTGACCGACGAGATCTCACACCGCAGCAGACGCTTGTTTGTCAGATCACCACTGATTCTATTCTCCGCTTACTCTTCATAAGCAATGCTGACACTCGGGATAACTTCATACACTTATTCAGAACTACTGACACACATCTTGGATATAACATACGAACAAACTCATTTGCGAATCATAAAGTTCTTGTAAACAGACATGGACGTTAAAGACTCGACGACTGAATCAGACATTTGGAAAGAGAGAGAAATGTCGGAGGAGCGGTTGGAAGAAACGTGACCCATGAAAAGCGTGATGTTTCCTGCGAGTGAGCATCTGAAGACACATGGAGCTAACAGAAGGTCAAGTGTATGTTTTGTTAAGGATCAGACTGGAGTAGACTGTTATGAAAAATAAAGTTCATTAAACTGGACAGAAAGAGGAACCAAATGTGAGGAATAACAGCCGACATTTAAAAGAGGGAAACATGAAGGAAATCCTTTGCAGAAGCATGTATTAAATCGCTCTCTCTGTGTGTGAGGATGTTCATTGATCATGTCTATCAAAGCAATAGATTGATCGATCAATCAGTGACTCACATCAGAACTAATGGTTAGACAGCAGGACGACTGACGTGTGATCTTTGCATAATACAACACAAGCGAGCACTGTTAGCAGCTGTTGCTGGAGAACTCAGAAAAGCGGATACTCATTTGTTGTTTTGGTTGACATTTGTAACAAATGCAGAAAGACTTTTGAGATTTCTTACTCCTTCCTCAGATGAGCTGTCATGTCCACTACATTATCTTCTGTTCTCTTTGATACAGTGAATGTTTTAGCAGTGAATGTGTTTGTGTGAACTGAACTCGATGAAATGCTCGATAATTGTGACTCATACAATGTATTGTTGTCCGTTTCTACAAATATCCCTGTGATACTGATGACTGCTTCTGTGCTGCAGGGACACACATTACATACTAGCTACTGACCAGTGGTAGTTCAAAGGTGTTTACAAGGTGGTTTGGCAAGCTGTTTTGAAATCACAAAACCAAGTCCAGTTCATTTGGAGTTGGAGTTCAAAACAACCAAATGTAACTTTCCGAAAAAGCTTGCTTCATACGACAAACCCAAACTTAGCCCTGGCCCGTTTTTGTTTGAAATGAAGTCACACTAGTTTGTTCTTCATACACTGGGGACATTATGTTATCATAATGTGACTTCAGAAGCTCCTGCCTGTTTGAAACCAAACTGTTTTGTTGTTTCAGGACCATACAGAAGCAGATTAATCTGCAGAATTCCACACGAGGAGCGATGAGAAGAATCTGAGAACATCAGGAGAACTCCTCAATCTCAGATAATGATGGAGAAGAGTGATCCGCCCGTCTCGCCCTCCTCACCGTCTCCATCTGTCCTCCAGCACATCAGCCCTGCTCGCATGAGTTCACCTGATGCTAACACGGCTCGTGACGCAGAGAGCCGTACGGACACCACGGCCAGCGCAGCGGAACCAGAGGCCATCGGAGCCGAGACGGACCAGACGACACCTCCCCGGCCGAGCCCCCCCGTCACGTCCACAGAGTCGAGTGGAGAGTGTGTGTCCTCATCCTCCTCGTCCTCGACCTCCCTCCCTCCCAACATCCCGGTCATCAGCCTGGCTCACAGTAAACCCCCCCTGCCTCCCCTGTCCATGCTGTCGGCCCCACTGAGGGCCCTGCACCCCGCTCCTCGCCTCCCGCACGGCCCCCCCGAGCTGAGACTGGCACACCTGTCCTCACTGTCCAGCCCTGGACCCCCTGCGGCCCTCCTGCCTCCACCCTTCCTGCAGACACACCCCTTCATCAGCAGGTGAGGCCAGTTCACACACACAACTGATAACACTCTTATATTCCTTCATATGACCAGAAGAAAGAACTTCTCCATTTGTGAGTTTCGTGGTGGGAATAAATCAGCACCTGAGTGATTGAGTGTTGCTATGAGGTTGCTAGGGTGTGCTGGTGGCCACTAGGATGTTCCTGTGTTCTGGGTTGGTTAAAGGGTTCTTCAGCTGTTTTCTGGTGCATCTGGTCAGCACTCTCTCCTCATCAACACATGATTTGAGGAATCATTCATATCTGGAACTCAGACACTACAGGATGATGCGCACAGGTTAATAGTAACACTCAGGGGTCGTTTACAAGACAACGTTTCAGCCAAAAACTAAACTTTTAATGCGTTTTGAGTGTTCATTTACACGAGAATGGTGTTTTTGGGGACTGAAAATGCATAATTTTGAAAACTGTTTTCAAAGTGCATGTTTTTGAAAATGACACCGTTATCTTTTCCGTGTCAACACCCAAAACGGGATTGAAAACGCAGATGTTATGTGCGTGTGTAGTGCGTTTTAGGTATGTAGACATGCGCAGTACTTATTATTTTCAAGGCAAGCCAAGTCCGAACAAACAGTGGTGGAGTACATGGTACTGTTGTTCCTGTTTAAGAGTCTGCTAACACTTCTTCAGCAAAGTGTGGATTTACTTCACCAATATTACAACCAACAGTGGAGACGCATCATATACAACAATAAAATTATCACTTCCCTACAGGTACTGTTTACTAACAAGGTGACTGCGCCAACTACTGGCCTGGCATACATAATACAGCATTTTTGGACATTTTCACGGATATGTGTAAAAGTGAAAGTTTTGAAAACGTGTATATGCAAGGGGAAAACTTTTCCATTTTTGACTACACCGTTGTCATGTAAACGTAGCCTGATTTAGCATCAGAGTAAAGAAAAAAAAAATGCTAGGTTCTCTTGTAGACCAGTGACTTGCTGAACCTCAGTATATCTACAGCTTGGTCTTTTACTTCCTTTAGTCTCAGTTTTGTCTGTGCTGCAGACAGAATTAAATCAGATCAATCTGAGCTGTACGGCTGTAATGAGAACAAACCTGTGACCGTCACGTTTGTCCAATCAGTCACAGATGGTCATCAAACTCTCAGGACTGCTTTTATAGATTAGTTTTTTCCTCATTCATCTCCTTATGTTGCAGTGTTTTCTCTTTTCTCTCTCAGCTCTTTCCTTGGACCATCTGGGAGCTTTGGGATCTTCGGGAACGCTCGTATGAAGAGACGGCCCTCCACACACTTCGAACTGGATCTCAATGATGGTACATCATTTAATTCATGGATGTGTAACTAACTGTGAGGAGACCGATGTACAGTTTTTACTCTCTTCTCAAGCCTTGGTTCATCATTGCCATAGATGAAACCATATGAATCCAGCATGTGTTGATGCTCCAGCTGTATCTCTTGTGTGGTTTTCCTTCAGGTCCTCCTCAGAAGTTGGCTCGGCGTGTCTTCACTAACAGCCGCGAACGCTGGCGGCAACAGAACGTAAATGGTGCGTTCTCTGAGCTTCGCAAACTCATCCCGACCCACCCGCCTGACAAGAAGCTCAGCAAGAACGAGATCCTGCGCCTCGCCATGAAGTACATCAACTTCCTCGTCCAGCTGCTGAATGACCAGACGAGTGACCAGGTGTGTAAAGGCACGACGGAGGGTCAGGAGCGCCGGAAGAAGGATGGAAGTGAAGCTTTGGGAAACAGCAGCTCTCCGTCCCGTAAAAACAGAGACTCCACGGACTCCATGACGGTGCTGACGGCGTCGTCGGGCTCCAGTTGTTGCGGTGACACGGACAGCGAGGAGAGCACGGGTCCACGGACCTGCGGCATCGAGACGAAACACGGCAGCAGCGGAATCACGGAGAAGGTTCAGGAACAGATCCTAGCAGTCACAGCGAGTAACTACCAGCGGTGACCAGCACTAACCAACCTCGAACTGACACGCATATAAACTCTCATAGAAATCTTGTGTGGAATGACCCATATTTACTTTTTGTACATTTTTGGATTGGGTTTAATCTTGGCTTGTATTCTGGATCCATGTTTCATGTGTTGAGTTAGCCGTGTCACGTGGTTCTTCATGTCTGCAACTTCTCCATTTAATTTCCTCTCACTGATATTTCAAGGAGTTGTACGTGCGGCTCAGTCAGGGAATAAATAGAGTTTGTGGGTTCCTGGTGTACCTCGGACAGCACATCTACCACTGTCTAAAGCATTCTGACGGGATTATTTAATAATGTATTCATCTTTTGAAAGCATAAATGCTAAATGGAGTGAAATGGAGACTTGCTGGTTCAGTGTTCCTCTGTCTTGGTTCCCGTGGACATCTGAAGACCTGCAGCATCTTCAGGAGAATCTGATGGGGAATGTTCTGAATGCAGCTCACATCACACTCTGATCACAGTCTGCTCTGGATTATCTTTGTTTGCTCTGTCTGTAAGAAGATGTAATTATATGGCTTGCATTCAACTGATTTTGGTCTGAATAAATTAAACATGATTGTTTCTGATTTTTGTCTAGTTTTCACTTCCCAATAAATGTAGGAAGCTTTTAGCACGGGTGCAACATAATGAAGAGCAAGGGATGAGCCAATGCTATCTCACGACCAATTCGTATGTATTTTACGAGGTGGCTTATTTGTACGAATTTGTAGGACCTCACTTGTACAATTATATATGATTCGTCTAAACCCCAGTGACGGTTAGTTTTAGGGGCAAGGTTAGGTGTAGGTCATTCGTACAATTTCATACGAATTGTGCAACTCGTAAAATACGTACGATTTGGCAACAATCATATGAATTTGTACGAGTGTGGTCGTATGAATTCGTACGAATAAGCCACCTTGTGAAAAATGTATGAATTGCCGTGAGATCGGGTTGAATGAACATTACGTGTGTAAGTGATCCACAGACGATGATAGGAAATGTAGTTTTGAGGCAGAAGCCTGAGTTTACGAACTGGCTAAATGTGTTTCAGCTTCACTGCTGTTCTTCATCAACACAACACAACTATAAACACAATGAACTTTGTTCTGAGTGAATCTGACTGGTTGCTTTGTTATTGTCCATTTCTTTTTAATAGTAAAGTCAGTCATTGGAGGGTAAAAGTTGCTTCAACCAGTCAAGTGCTCACTAACTCCGGTAAAACTCCTGCTGTAAAACTCTTGTTTTATTGCATGCAGTGCTGCAGCGGAGGGTCAGTGTCTGCGTCTGTTCTCGACTCGTTCTCCAGGGTCAACATGTCTTCTGCACTTATTGTGTCCCTCGGAGCAGATGGGACATCCTCTGGTCCTTGTGTGATGAGGATTTTCCAAGATTTTTCAGCACAGAGTACTGGGACAGGAAAATAATTTTGTTTAAAAAAAGGCCCGTCCTGTAGCCGGATGCAGTTTATCCATGACAGAGCCGTGAGAATACAAGCGCATGGAAAAACTGTGATGCTGTTCAGCCATGCTGGCCGAGCTGTTTTTCCCACTGCAGCTGTGGCAGCGGGAGTGTGTGGGGTCAGAGGTCAGCTGTGGGTTTGACTGCTTCTCGTCTCTCTCATCATATCAGGTGTCCAGGAAGCGCCTACAGTTGATGCTGTCTCATCGCCAGCCAACCGACTTCCTGACACGGACCGCTGGTGGCAGCACAGTTATGAAAAGGTGGGAAGAAAGAAAAAGTGAAAATCATCCTCTCCATTTCAGCTCATCCGTCAAACGCACACACTCCTGAGAACCGCATGGCAGGAAGGGAAACTTGCATAACACTAATTCACGGTTGAATGACACGCCACAAATGCCAGAGTGGGCCTCAGGACGCGGCGTGTCACACATAACGGGACGCACACACGTAGTTCAGGGATATGTGAGTGTTTCCCGTCTCTCTGTGCTCTGATACCGAGGCCTCTGGGGGGGGGGGGTAGACGGCTGGTGTGAGACACCGAGATAAAACCCCCCTGATGCCCCTGGAGCAGGGCATTGTGGGTACCACACCCTCTTCTCTGGCACTGCGCACGGCCACCTGCACGGTTTCATCATGCCTGCAGTGGTTGCCGCGGTTACGACATCCCTGATGACACGGAGCACTTCCTCTGGCCAAGGTCACACACACACACACACACACTCACTGGTTGGGTAACACTGTACTGTATGTGTAAGAACACCAGTGTTAGTGAAGTCTGGACACATGACACTTACTGTTAACCTGCCGAAATGATGCTGAATGTTCATTTTGGAGACTAATGCAAATATAATTGTGCTTTTGAATTTCACTTAAAAAATAAAATTGAATAAAAATGGTATGAGTGAGCATCAACAACATTATTGGAACTGCAGGACACAACATCCACCCACATGAAGAAGGTCAAAGATAGAAGTTTGGTAACACTTTATTTTAAGGTGTCCTTGTTACACGTTACAGTTATTTACTATTATAATAATTAATTATGCATAACTGCATGCAAGTAACCCTAATCTGAACCCTAACCTCATAGTAAGTACATGTATTTAATATTACTCCTCATTTAAATATATAATTACACTGTAACAAGGACACAAGTGTAACCCACTTTATTTTACAGTCCTGTTCCACATGTACATATAATGTCATTCTTATAGTGATTACCCTAACCCTAACCCTAACTGAGTAATAACTAGGTACTAACCTTAAACTTAACCCTAACCCTAACCCATGTAGTTATTTATATTACCATTACTTTTCTAAGTACACATACTGTAAAACAAAGTACCATCAAAAGTTTTAATGTAACATTTTGTCACACCAAAATGACCAGCATGTGATTTTTATTGAAAGCTTCACACACATCAGATCTCAGAGGATCACTGCAGTCCTTTAGATCTTCAGCTTTGAACCAGGTTTGAAGCTCCTTACTACACATTACCATTGTTCTTAAAGTGTGAATATGACTTGTTTACATCACAAAATTATAAATATTCCCCAGTCAGTCTGGAACATGTATAGTGATAAATTACTAACTCTCCCTTTATTCCTTTCAAGAACAGAAAAAATGTTTTTTGGTGTATGTATAGTTACACAATTGGAAAATACAATGAACAGACTCACTGTTGAAACCGATTTGCTCTTGTGTTTATGAAACTCTTGTTGAAGAATCAGTATGTACAGCACATTCAATTTTGAGTTTGTACGGACTAATATGATACAAGAACAACAACCACTGAGTTATTTTACAGTTCAAACTGATTCTCCAGAGCAGTTCACACTGTCTGTCATCTGTCATCACTCAGTTTTTTGTTTAATGAGCCTCCGTCTCCCGACCTCAGTGACCACAGAGCCCAGCACTGCCCCTACAGCGCCTCCTACAGCTCCAGCGAGGAACACGCCCAGCGCCGCTCCGGTCAGAGCTCCCACGGCCAGCAGCTTGGGCACACGTCCCGCACACGAGCTCGTCGTCTCCCACACGGAGCGGAGCAGCGACGGAGCCGGTGCAGCCGAGTCCAGGCGGTTGCTCTTCACCGTGGACGTCACTTCCTCCTCTTCCTCTTTCAGAGCATCCAGAGCGTGAGGCAGGCTCTGTCTGTCTCTGTCACGTGGTCGGTCTCTCCTCACAGTCGAGCTCTCCTCCTGGTTCTGCTGGTGGAGCGAGCAGCTGTAGAAATCTCCTCCGCTCTCCTTCACCGTCTGCTGCACCTTCTCCAGAAGCTCCTTCACGCTGCTACTCTGCTGTCCGGCTGTGTTCCCACGCTGCAAGACATGGTAGCGATCGCCGCATCTCTGCACCAGCTCCAGCATCTCTGGCCGTTGGGAGGTGATGTACGCCTCCACCTTCTCCACGGCCTCCGCCCCCCCGGCAGCAGCTCCGAGCGCGTGAAGAGGACGATCGTGTGCCGGTGGACGGCGTCAGGTCCGAATACGCCCTCCAGTGCGCTCAGGGCCGGCAGCTCGGAACGAGCAGGTTGGTCAACAGGGACGCAGAGCAGGAATGCATGAGGGCCCGGGGCCAACAGAGCCACACATGAAGAGATCTGAGCTTTCACCTCCTCAGGAGAACTCTCTGACTGAAACCAGTCCGGTGTATCCACCACTGACACCTGAAGGAGACAGAAACAAGGTTTGATCCCGTGTGTCCTTCAAACACACGGTCACTCAGCTGGAGAACTGTGTAATACTGACCCGTGTGTCCTCCACCAGCGCTCGGCCCTTCACACACCGCTGAGAGCCCGCCGCCAGATCAAACTCCTCACGACCCAGAATGATGTTCCCGGCCGCACTCTTCCCAGAACCACGGCGTCCCAGCAGAACCAACCTCAGCTCAGGTAGAGAAGAGTCATCCAGAGGATCAGAGGAGGAATATGATGATACAGGAGAGAGAGTTTCACTGTCGTCCGAAACCTTCTTAAAAGTGTGATGGACTAGAATGAGAAACATAAGCAAACATCAGTGTCAGTTTTCACAAACTGGTTAGTCTAGGGTTCAGTCCAGTAGATTCTATCTCCAGCACACTTGCTATAACCCTCTATAACCCTGAAGACCTTGCTTAGCTGAATCAGGTGTGTTTAGTTAAGGTCAGAGCTGAACTCTGCAGCCCCTTGGCCCTCCAGCAACAGGTTTGGACACCCCTGGATTAGTGTGTACTAGTGTGCATGTGTGTGACATTCTGCAGTGTTTGTGCTCCAGACGTTATGATTCCTCAAATGATGTGTCTTGTTGAGGAGAGGTTAGGGCTAGCCTAGGTGTTACATAACCCTAACCTTAAAATGACTAGGAGCACCAAATCCCACAGATGCTCGCCCGAGCCGGGAGATTACAGTCTCTTTTAGTTATAAGTGAACATAATATGAACCTACTGGTGTTGACGAAGCTCTGGCTGTACTGGACCTCGGGCACCTCCATCATCTGACTGAGAATAGCTCCCTCTAGAGTCACACACAAATATAACATCTTATAAATGAGAATCATTTCAAGCATACAATTCTTTTGTCTTCCAATTGGCAGCAACACATCTTCAGAATCAGTATTTGCATGATTAGTTCATTAGATCAGACATGTCCAGTCCTGCTCCTCGAGGGCCACATTCCTGCAGAGCTTGGCTCCAAGACCCGGAAGCTTCCAGTGATCCTAAAGAGCTAGATCAGCTGGTTCAGGTGTGTTTAACTACAGCTGGACTGAAACTCTCCTGGAAGAAAGCCCTCCAGGAACAGGATTGGACACTTCTGGATCAGCTGAATGACTTTCATGTGTTTGTCCAGTCATCTGATTCGTATCAGCACCTTTGTTGAGTTTGAAGCTCAGGCTTTTCTCCAGCGGTGTGTGTCGGGTGTCTGTTTCCACACACTCACGCTGCTGTGACTGAAGCCCATTGATCAGGCGTCTCTCAATCGTTCCATCACTTCCTGTTTCTACGGTGTGTTTGTCAAATGAATTGATTTGTGTTTGTTTTCCTCCGATGCTTCTGCTCCACTTCGTGTCACTTGCTGCACTGAGCTTCATCTCTGTTTTCTCCTGCTCTCTGACGTCTCTCCCATGTGTTTCCTCGTCTCTGAGCAGGTGAAATCCTCCGTTCCTCCGTACCATCTGCTCCACCTGAGACACAGGAAACAGCTTAAACATTTCTCAAAATCCTAACAAATTGTCAAGCATAATCATCCCATCCACTGCAGTCTAAATTGTAAGATCAAAAGTCCTTTATTTCAGCATCATGTTGACGTCTCGATATAAATGTGTTCAGTAATGCCTCCATCGCTCTTGGTGTCAGATGAAAAAACACTGTGATGCAGTGTAGACGAGTCCAAATCTATGAGCAAGTGTCCGTGCTCTTGGTCTTGTCATGGATTATTTGGATTGGGTCATTTGGATTTGGACTAGAATGAGCTGGACTGATAAATCCATAAGACCAGTCCATCCGAATTAGACCAGTCCAGATCTGCACTGCCCAAGAGCAGATTGTAAAGCCCAATGGAGTCAGCAGTTTCTAAGATCTTTGTAAGCTTATGATGCTTTTGAAACACACAACCCAGGGGTGTCCAGTCCTGCTCCCTGAGGGCCACTTCCCTGCAGAGTTCAGGTGAGTTCCTCTAGGAGCAGGACTGGACACATCTGGAATAGACCCTGAGAGGCTACAGAGGTAAGCAGAGGACGCTGTATCCCAGTCTCAGTGGCTTACCTTCTCCAGCAGAGCGAGGACCTGCTGTCTGTCGTCCGGTCTGCGGTTACTGATCACATGACAGCGGCCATGACACCTCCTCACCACCTCCTGAAGCCCCGCCTCCTTCCCCAGGTACTGCTCCAGACTGCGGCCCATCAGGTATTCTCCACAGGTGAGCAGCACCAGCGTGTGAGCCAGCACCGACGGCCCGAACATGCGCTCCAGCTGATCCGGGATGCGCCGCTCCACCTCCGTGAACTCCCCGATGGGGATGAGGATGAGGAAGACGCAGGGCCCAGAAACACTGGAGCTGAGGAACCGCCGGGTCTCCTCACAGATGTCGGCCTCCACCTCCTGACCGCGCCAGTACCAGCGGGGGGTCTCCACGATGCTCAGCCTCCTGCCCTCCGACAGTCCTCGTCGTATCTGACTCACTCGGGAAGAGGCCGAGGGGCCCGGGGCCGAGCTCTGACCCAGCAGGGTGTCCGCTGTCATGGTCTTCCCACAGCCGATGCTGCCCACCAGAACCAAACTCAGCTCAGAGAGGGAACGGTGAGAACCGATCCCCCGCTCCACAGAGACTAAAAACAAAGACAGAACCATGATCACAAAAACAGACTCTGGAGACACTTAAAGTTGTGTTTTCATCCATCCCACCCATAGCTGCTCACAGAAGCAAGCCCCATACGAGCTGCCATCTTTGCTCATGAATTCTGTCTACACATTGGTTTGAGCCAATCACCTAGATTTCATGTGATTAATGACTCTGGGTGACGTCCTGCCAACACTGACTGACCATCACATCACAAGATAACAAGAGTGTCAGGGCTTCAGTAGTCAGAAGACCGGATGGATTTAAGATCATAACACACCGTAAGAGCCTCCAGAAACAATCAGACACTGAGAAACATCTGCCAGAACTACAATATTTCTGAAGTTTCAGCGCCTCGTTCCTTGAACATTTGTAGAAAAATTAAAACATACTTTCTAAATTTTTAGACTTCTAAAATAGTTTCAGACTCTATTTTGAGTTTTATGTGACAAACATCTCATGTTGTCTTTTGTCCTCAAACATTCCTGCATGAGACACCCGTCAGTCCAGTTACACGGCATTCAGCACAACACACTCACACTTTCACTCACACAGCAATAACTTCAACAGATCAAATCATTTAACTAGTCTAGTGTGCCCAGTGTTTCTCCTCAGTTATGAACAAGACACGTATTATACACTTATGTAATGAAATGAGAAATTTTAAGTCAATTTCAAGCTCTTGTTGTGCTGTGTAAGAACATGAAGATGTGAGAATCAGTGATTTAACACGAGTCTTACCCTGATCAGAGAAATCCATGCGTGTGTCAGTGTCTGTCCGTCTCTCTCTCTCCTGATCTCAGTGTGAAGTGTGTGTGTCTCCGCTCATGTCTGTCAGAGATGCACCACACCTCTCGTCTCCTCACCTGCAGCTGTGGGTGGAGGAACGGTCGCACTCCATGTGTGTGAATCACAGCGAAGCAGCCGCACCCAGACCCACCAAACCTGCATCTGCCACTCGCCCGGGGAGTGTCTCGCCTTCAGCTGCTCCAGTTTCCACCCGAGCTGATGGAAGACGACTGCAGGGTCTGCTGGAGTCCTTCACACAGGACGTGCTGGAACACAAGCATCCGAACCCAGTCTAAACTGGTTTGCTAGTGTTCATTTGTCAAGGTTAATTTAACTGGTCTCCCCCCTTCAAACCTGCGTATACACCAGGCTGGTTTGCAGCAGGATGGCTGAAGTTTTCATTTAATTTCTAGAGACCTCATGAGCTGAGTTTCATCTAGCTTTTGGGAACAGACTGTGTAACCTCGATCAATCTGAAGAGACGCGCTGCTTTGATGCTTCTAGTGCACAAAAGTCTGTTTTGACAAAGGTTTCTGTTTTGAACATCAGTGACGTGTTTTTATTCAGGTAGAGCGAGGTTAGGGTTAGCTTTTAATGATCTTGCCCGGTGAGATTCTCTGACTCGTGAAATTCACACTAATGTCTGTTGTAACACTGAGAATGCTACACATTTTTTTCATATTCTTAAACTGACAATATTTCAACATACACACAGAAACTATTCTTAAAGACAGCCCACTCCAGAGTTAAAGAACATACTAAAATGGATTTTATTGAGAGAAAAACAACAGAAATACAAAATCAACATTAGGTCAGATAAAAATGGAGCGCAGGTTTAAGAAGCAGGTTAAAATTTGAAGTGTGTGTGAGTTGATCCAGTGCAAAACTGTGCAAGTGGTAAAGTCTTTAGTGGATGGTTGGATCAGAGCCGCTGGAGACGCTGAGGGACATCAGGACGAGGACGAGTCCGTCACAGACCCGGCATCACGTATGCGATGTTGTCCAGAGTGTTTGACTGATCACAAACAGACACACACACACACGGGTCAAATCATTCCTGATGCTGATGTTAGTGGTGAGACAGATGTGTGTGTGTTAAGGTCAGTACCAGCACGTGATGTGGGCAGCCGTTGAGTTCTGGGAGCTGAGTGGTCAGACAGGCCAGAGGACCCAGAGCACACAGGACCGAGTCCAGCAGAACCGACAGAGAGCCGGACACCGTCACCATGCCCTGAGACACACACACACACAGAGACAGATGAGTTAAAGCCCTAAAGGTGAGGCATTCTGAGCGCAGAAGGACGCTTTTAAAGAAACCACACACTATGAACCATTCTCAGAGTAAAGCAGTGAACTTCATCTCTGTAGGGTTGGTAAAACACCAGTGTGACCATTAACTGACATCACAGAACTATGAACATGCAACTCATATGAGCTTACATTATATTACCATTTAAATCCAAGTAAGTGCTTATGTCTTCAGGGTTCAGCTGACACACATAAAAAACATTTGCACACCCCTGTGTGTGTCTGTGAGTGTGAGAGTGTGTGTGTGTTGTATGAACGTGCGTGTTGTGTGTGTGTTTGTGTTGTGTTAACGTGCGTGTTGTGTGTGTGAGTGTGAGAGTGTGTGTGTGTGAGAGTGTGTGTGTGCGTGTTAGTGTGTGTGTGTGTGTATAATGTCATGGGTATGACACAGGTATTACAAGGAGAGGGTGACCTATGAGGACATAACCCATGTCCCCATTTTTCAAAACACTTATAAATCATACAGAATTAGTTTTTTGAGAAAGTAAAAATGCACAAAGTTTCCTGTGAGGGTTAGGGTTAGGTGTAGGGTTGGTGAAGGGACATAGAATATACAGTTTCTACAGAATAAAAACCATTACACCTATGGGATGAACACACTTTACACAAAAACAAATGTGTGTGTGTGTGTGTGTGTGTGTGAGTGTGTTGTGTGAGTGTGTTGTGTGTGTGAGAGTGTGTGTGTGTGTGTGTGTGTAAGAGAGAGTGTCTGTGTGTGTGTGTGTGTGTGTGTGAGTGTGTTGTGTGAGCGTGCGTGTTGTGTGTGTGAGAGTGTGTGTGTGTGTGTGTGTGTGTAAGAGAGAGTGTCTGTGTGTGTGTGTGTGAGCGTGCGTGTGTGCTCTGTGTGTGTGTGTGAGCACCTCGGTCTCCTGCAGTCTGCGTCCGATCAGGCTCAGAGACTCCCCCAGCAGCTGCAGGTGTGCGGCGGCGTCGATGGGGTCCAGGTCTGGGTCTCTGGTCGGGGAGGATGCAGCTGTGTGTGACACTGATCCGTTCTGAGCTGGATCTGCTGCTTCCTCTCTCTTCAGCACCACAGCGCCTCCTGCAGGAGCCACGCCTGAACACCAACACCAGACACTTCAGTGACAGCGCTGAGCTTAATCATGTGACTGTCTGAGAGCTGCTGACCTTTGACCCTGCTGCCGTTCTTGAGCGCCCGGGACGCGTGCTGCTGTTTGACGTGCTTGACGTGTTTGCCGCTCTCAGACTTCATCTGCTTCCGCTGCAGGTACTCGGATCTCTCTCGCCACACCTGAGAACCACCAGCCCATCATCAGTGACACACACACACACACACACACACGTGCATCATGGGTAATGATGATCCTCAGCACCTCTTTGTCTCCCTCGGGCAGCTGCTTCCAGGCATCAGCCAGTCGTTTACTCAAATCCCCAAAATCTGAGCTCAAATAAACAGAGAAACACACTGACATGAAATAACCCCTCAGCATTTCCCTTCAGAAGCAGACACTGTGCTTGTGATGACACGGCTCCAGCTGTTTCACCGTCCTGTGATTCACCTCATTAACATCCGCATTACCACCATCATCTCCATTTACAACAATATTTCTGTCTTAATTTCTATGGTTAAAACTACTAATATTATTATTATTGTTATAATTATTATTATTACTATGATGACAAAAACAGACATTATGTTTTGTAAAAACAGACCATTTCAGGATGAATGTAACTGGTGCTGATGCTGTTCGCCTGATCATCGCTCATACTGCAAACAGCAAGCTCAAATCTGATTGGCTGATCCCTTCAGGTATTCATAGTTTTGATTGGGTGCTTAATGGACTGTTTGGTCACTTTGTGCTGCTAATCAAACATCTACATGAGACACAATCAGGCTGATGATGAAGAAGATGATGAACCCACCGAGGCCTGGCTCTTCCTCCAGAATGCTGATTCTGTACTCCTTATAAAAGATCTGATACGCCGTCAACACCTTCTTCTTCTGCAGACACACACACACACAGAGTGAGAGAGACACACACACACAGAGTGAGACACACACACACACACACACACACACAGAGTGAGAGAGACACACACACAGAGTGAGAGAGACACACACACACACACACACACAGAGTGAGAGAGAGACACACACACACACACACAGAGTGAGAGAGACACACACACACACACACACACACAGAGTGAGAGAGACACACACACACAGAGTGAGACACACACACACACACACACACAGTGTTCCTCTTCACCTTGTCTTTGCTCTTGCGTCTGCCTCCATCCTCTCTCTTCCTCTTCTTCTCCTCATGGCTGTGGTGATCTGTAGTGCTAGCGCTCCATTCTGTGCTGCCATTGGCTGAGGACGGAGAGGTCAGAGGTCACACGAGAGCGGCACACAGACGTTCAGAAGTGCTGTGTTTGTTCGTACCTGCCGTGGTTCTCTTGGCTGCTTTACTGCTGTGTTTCTTCTCTCGTGAACGGTCGCGCTCCTTCTTCTTCTTGCTCTTCTTGCTCTTCTTCTTCTTCCTGCTGCTGTGAGACGAGGATTCGTGGATCGTGAGTTTCCCAGCTTCACTCTCGTCACCGGAGGACGAGCCGCTGCTGTCGACCACATCATGACATCCGCCGTAATGACCTGACGAACATCAGCAGTCTGAGTTAACCTGTGAAACCACTGAGCAGCTAGAAGATTACACACGATCACTAGAGCGGTTCACTATAAACACACACAGCCTGAAGCACAAACTGAACCAGAAACACTGATCTGCAGCTGGGACGTGCACTGGCCTGAAACTCTCACTTTCTCTCATTTTGATCAGTTTTAGTGATCTCAATATTCTTAAATCCCAAGATTGTTAGACTGTGAGGTTTTCAGATGATGCACAAACAAAACTTCAGGTTCAGCGTCTGATCAGGGAGTGTGTGAGCACGACTCGACAGCAGCAGCAAAAGCACATGCACAGTAAAATGTAAAATAAAGTACTACGGCTTTAACTGTTCAGATGATTTCAAGCTTTAATTGGCTGAAGACATCAGAGCACAGGGCTCTGTTAACACCAGGACGCTCCACATAAATATTTCTTATTTAATGAACAGTGAGAGGCTGAACTGTCCCTCTAACGAAGCACTGACTCCTCCTGACGATCCACTGTAGACCTCACCTTCCAGCTCCACCTCCTCGCCCACCACTGGCACCCCCTGCGGCTGTTTCCTGGAGGAGGCGGAGTCTCGGGGGTCCTTCCTGCGCTCCTTCGAGGGGGGCGGCGCGGAGGTGGAGGTCATGGCCTGCAGGAGACCCATCGCCGTCACGGCTGTCTGAGTCGAGGCCGTCGGGTCCGAGAGCATCAGGGGCGAGCGCTTCTTCTTCTTGTGATGAGATCCAGAGCTGCTGTGATGATCTACAGAGAGATAACACACACACACACACACACACACACACAGGTCTCCTCTCAGAACTACATTACCCATAATCCTGAAGAGAGAGCAGGGAAGTGATGTGTGTTCTGAGAGCTCTACTCAATATACTCTGTTTCACTTCCAAACAATCAAGTGAAATGATCTAGTAATTCACCCTGCACTGGTTAGTTCGATGAATGGAAACAAGAGTCACACACACCTCTGTAGAAATGATCCTCATAGTGCTTCTTCTTCTGAAACTCACTGCCAGTGTAAACAGCATCAGTGTCCTGCGAAGAGCAGAGTTCAGTTTCTACGAGAAACACACGCTGATATCTGAGATGATGATGATGATGAAGATGTACCTTCAGCCATTTCTTGGAGGTCTTGCGCACCTCTGCGTCGATGATCTCTTCTTCTCTCAGCAGATCTTTGTAGGATCTTCTCTTTTCTCTCTGACTGCGGCCGGCGACCAGACTCACCTCACCCTCCATCTACACACACACACACACAGTGGCAAGAATAAGTTTGTGAACCCTTTGAACATATTTTACACAAACTATGGTCTGATCTTCATTTAAGTCACAATTATAGAAACACACAAACTACTGTACTTTTCACTCTTTATTAAAAACAGTGAGTGGTGAAGTGAGTGGTTGAAAGAGCTGTTAAAAGGGTTCATTAACGTCTTGCAACTGTAAACAAAAACACATTGTGTTACTAGTGTGTGTAGTCGTGTACTCGTATGTGTATGTGTTTTAGTGTGTATCTGGGTGAGTATGAACGCGTGTGTGTGTGTTTTTTAAAAGTGTATTTGAGTATGAACGCGTGTGTGTTTTAGTGTGTATTTGAGTATGAACGCGTGTGTGTGTTTTAGTGTGTATCTGAGTGAGTATGAACGTGTGTTTGTGTTTTAGTGTGTATCTGAGTGAGTATGAACGCGTGTTTGTGTTTTAGTGTGTATCTGAGTATGAACGCGTGTTTGTGTTTTAGTGTGTATCTGAGTGAGTATGAACGCGTGTTTGTGTTTTAGTGTGTATCTGAGTATGAACGCGTGTTTGTGTTTTAGTGTGTATCTGAGTGAGTATGAACGTGTGTTTGTGTTTTAGTGTGTATCTGAGTGAGTATGAACGCGTGTTTGTGTTTTAGTGTGTATCTGAGTATGAACGCGTGTTTGTGTTTTAGTGTGTATCTGAGTGAGTATGAACGCGTGTTTGTGTTTTAGTGTGTATCTGAGTATGAACGCGTGTTTGTGTTTTAGTGTGTATCTGAGTGAGTATGAACGCGTGTTTGTGTTTTAGTGTGTATCTGAGTATGAACGCGTGTTTGTGTTTTAGTGTGTATCTGAGTATGAACGCGTGTTTGTGTTTTAGTGTGTATCTGAGTGAGTATGAACGCGTGTTTGTGTTTTAGTGTGTATCTGAGTATGAACGCGTGTTTGTGTTTTAGTGTGTATCTGAGTGAGTATGAACGTGTGTTTGTGTTTTAGTGTGTATCTGAGTGAGTATGAACGCGTGTTTGTGTTTTAGTGTGTATCTGAGTGAGTATGAACGCGTGTTTGTGTTTTAGTGTGTATCTGAGTGAGTATGAACGCGTGTTTGTGTTTTAGTGTGTATCTGAGTATGAACGCGTGTTTGTGTTTTAGTGTGTATCTGAGTGAGTATGAACGCGTGTTTGTGTTTTAGTGTGTATCTGAGTGAGTATGAACGCGTGTTTGTGTTTTAGTGTGTATCTGAGTATGAACGCGTGTTTGTGTTTTAGAGTGTATTTGAGTGAGTATGAACGCGTGTGTGTGTTTTAGTGTGTATCTGAGTGAGTATGAACGCGTGTTTGTGTTTTAGTGTGTATCTGAGTATGAACGCGTGTTTGTGTTTTAGAGTGTATTTGAGTGAGTATGAACGCGTGTGTGTGTTTTAGTGTGTATCTGAGTGAGTATGAATGCGTGTTTGTGTTTTAGTGTGTATCTGAGTGAGTATGAACGCGTGTTTGTGTTTTAGTGTGTATCTGAGTGAGTATGAACGCGTGTTTGTGTTTTAGTGTGTATCTGAGTGAGTATGAACGCGTGTTTGTGTTTTAGTGTGTATTTGAGTATGAACGCGTGTGTGTGTTTTAGTGTGTATCTGAGTATGAACGCGTGTTTGTGTTTTAGTGTGTATTTGAGTGAGTATGAACGCGTGTGTCTGTTTTACTGTGTATCTGAGTATGAACGCGTGTTTGTGTTTTAGTGTGTATTTGAGCATGAACGCATGTTTGTGTTTTAGTGTGTATTTGAGTATGAACGCGTGTTTGTGTTTTTTAAAAAGTGTATCCGAGTATGAACGCGTGTGTGTTTTAGTGTGTATTTGAGTATGAACGCGTGTTTGTGTTTTAGTGTGTATCTGAGTAAGTATGTACGCGTGTTTGTGTTTTAGTGTGTATTTGAGTATGAACGCGTGTTTGTGTTTTAGTGTGTATTTGAGTGAGTATGAACGCGTGTGTGTTTTTTTTAAGTGTATTTGAGTATGAACGCGTGTGTTTTAGTGTGTATTTGAGCATGAACGCATCTTTGTGTTTTAGTGTGTATTTGAGTGAGTATGAACGCGTGTTTGTGTTTTTTTAAGTGTATTTGAGTTGTGAACGTGTGTGTGTTTTCGTGTGTATCTGAGTATGAACGCATATTTGTGTTTTAGTGTGCATCGGAGTATGAACGTGTGTTTGTGTTTTAGTATGTATCTGAATGAGTATAAATGTGTGTTTGTGTTTTTTTTAAAGTGTATGAGTTGAACGCGTGTGTGTTTTAGTGTGTATTTGAGCATGAATGCGTGTTTGTGTTTTAGTGTGTATCTGAGTGAGTATGAACGCGTGTTTGTGTTTTTTAAAAAGTGTATTTGAGTATGAACACGTGTGTGTTTTAGTGTGTATTTGAGCATGAACGCATGTTTGTGTTTTAGTGTGTATTTGAGTGAGTGTGTTTGTGTTTTTTAGAAGTGTATTTGAGTATGAACGCGTGTGTGTTTTAGTGTGTATTTGAGCATGAAGTGTGTATTTGAGTATGAACGCGTGTTTATGTTTTTTTTTAAGTGTATTTGAGCATGAATGCGTGTTTGTGTTTTTTTTAAGTGTATTTGAGTATGAACGCGTGTGTGTGTTTTTTTAAGTGTATTTGAGTATGAACGCTGTTTGTGTTTTAGCGTGTATCTAGGTGAGTATGAACGCGTATTTGTGTTTAACGCGTGTTTGTGTTTTAATGTGTATTTAAGTGAGTATGAACGCATGTTTGCGTTTTAGGGTTTATTTGAGTGTGTATTTGAGTGAGTATGAACGCATGCTTGTGTTTTAGTGTTTATTTGATTGAGTATGAACGTGTGTTTGTTATTGTTGTTATCCTCTATGCTAACACGCTAACCGGAGAAACTTATAACACTATTAGTGATTCACAGTATAATTCAGATAAACTGAATCGCCCTTAACTGAGAAACAAATTATTAAAGCCGTATACGGTCGTGATAAAACGTAACTAAATTAATTTAAGCACAAATTTCGTCTATTACCTTCATCAAATATCAAGCGTCTCCTGCCGCCATCTTGGCTCTGCGCGGTCAGTTTCTCGCTCGTGTGACGTCATCTCGCACTCGCGCGCCTCCAGCGGACAGGCGGAAGAGCGCCGCGGCTCGACGACCGGAAATTTTTTCAATTCTTTAATTTGTGGAGGCCCAGTGCATGGAACATTACACTGGAAGACACACAAAGATGAAATACCTGACAAAAACATGCTCCTGAACGAAATATCTGCATTTAAATATGGATAAGTGACAGCAGGGCATATCAAGAGCGGGGATTTCTAGTGGATTGTTGTCAGGTAACATCTATGGTTTGAGTCTTGACCATTTTCACAGGTGGTCAAAATTAGAATTTAAAATGCATTGTGAGAAAATAATTATAGAGTATTGGGACAATGTGTATCTGTAATTATTTAGTTGATCTCTGGCATCTCATTGGTCCTTGACTTTGAGCCAGTAGTATTATTGTTCATAGCAGAGGACTCTCTCTACTTGATATATTTTACAGTTTGTCTGTGGATATAAGATTTAGTTGGCTTTGCATATACATATACTAGAAAGCCACAGAGCAATGAAAACACAGAATTCAGTGTACAGTTATTAAGAACATTATGTACAGACAGACAGCGCTCTAAATTGCCAGATGCATTCAATGCCAGATTTGGTCCATCACTGTCTGCCTGAAGTGCTTCAGAATGTTTGCCACACACGTGATTGTGAGAGATGGTCAGCTAATGTTTAATGTTGGAAAAGGTTTCTGTCCAGCCATCCGTTATAGGCTGGAAATTCGATGAGAAAGAGAAGAAATGTATTTGCAATAAATGCTGTAAACTGAGGATTATTATTCTTCTGTACAGAACCGCAGAAGAACTGATGACGACACGTCAATCACTGCAACACGTCACGTGACTTAAAATACCGATCACAATCATTCTAGACGCAGAGCTACATTTGTCTGCATGTTTTTATAATCAAGACTTTTTAAGGCTTTTTAAAGACCTGCGAATAGTGTAGGTTAATGTCTATGGTAACATGATAAACTGTAAAATGACTGTAAAACATGATTTATAGTTGAAATACATGCTTTCACCAAAACTAAATTAATAAAACAAAACATAAACATAGCTCAAATTTCAGCCTTAAACTTTTTTTTTTTTTTTTAAGAAAAGCTCATCCCTGGACAGTCCAGTTTAACCAACCGCTGGTCATTCCTGAGTGTGATGTGTTTCTAGGAACAAATATTCCATAATAAATGACAATTATTACTTTCAGTGGCTTCTCCTACTTTTTCATGTAGGTTTTTTAAGTTTCCTTTCAAAGTGATCTCAAATCTTACTTATTCACAATATGTTTTGTTCATTTGTCTTCCTCATTTTTTCAGTTTCATGCTTGCTTTCGTTACTTTTCTAAGATAACTGTTTATTTGTTTGATCATGTGACAAAGGAAATCACCATTAAATCACTGGTATCTTACAAAAGAATTCTGGGGGGAATTCTACGCCCATGGTATTATTATTATCATTAGTGATATTTAGTGTCAGTTTATCAGGAAACAGTGATTTGTCCTCTCTGACTCGTTGGGAAAGGCATATATTTAAGGGATATTCCAGTGTTGCTCTGCTGTGAGAGTATTGTGGACTTCTGATGTTGTTTGAGTGACGCACTGATTTTCTTTATCGAGAAGATTCCTGCTGTTTGCATCAAAACAAGTAGCGCTGAATCAGATACGTGTGTGTGTGTGTGTGTGTGTGTGTGTGTGTGTGCACGCGGAGAGTGCACCGGAGCAGGGTTCAGTGTTGTGGACTCATTGTGTCGAGTCATGTTTCCTCGCGCTCTGCTCGTTCATGTTTAGCGCGCTCCCGCTGACTCACGGTTTCGACACTCAGCTGAGTCACGCTTCTTATCGCTCCTCAGCGAATCACAGCCGTAAATCTGACGGTTTATAACTACAGCTCTAATGAAAGATGAACTTCACGACTCTTGATGTGTTCTAACGCTCTTTCTCTCTGACTCTGATTACACATGATCTGATCATACACACATCAGTGAACTGTGCACCTCGTCTCGTGTTATATCTGGTCACTAGATGACAGAAAACCCCATATATCCCTCTCTCATGTGAACAACAGGTCATCATGTGACTCGGTTCTCCCTCAGTCATGTTTTCCCCATCTCTGATGAAAGTGTGTGGTCATGTTTAGCTGCTGCTCCCTCCCTCTGTCTTTGTTTGAGGTCTGCTGTTTTGCTGACTTCCTGTTTCTCTCTCAGAGGCGGAGAAGCCAGTATAAAAGAGCCCGGAGCGACAGTGTGTGCTCAGATCAGCGCTCACATCCGTCCAGGAGAGTCCCGGCTTCACATCAGCATTCATCTGTGTTTCTGAGAGATGGAGACCGTTGAGAAGAACCAGATCCAGACGGCCATCGTGGACAGGTGAGACACTGCAGATCATGATCAAGACACTGTGTTTCATGTGGAGTGGATATGTGTTCATGTGAGTGTGTGTTGTCTGGCAGTGAACTATCAGAGCAGATCAAAGCGGTGACTAAAGAGAGTCACGTCCGAGCAGAAAACACTGAGCTGATGCTGAGCTACCAGAGAGGACGTGTGTCCCTGCAGCAGTATCAGGTGACTCCAGCAGAACACCTACTAAATAATGCAGCAACTGATAACATGCCCACTGGAACCTGACTGACCAATAACACACACACACACACACACACACCCAGCTGTTAAGCAGCCTAACTATGACCCGCTCCGCACACAGAGTTCAGATTCGGTCAGATTTGACCTTCTTCAAACTGATTGTCTGTGGAATCTGACCTGGTTTGTTCCGCTCTGTTTCAGCTGCTCTTGTGTTCGCTGTATAAGATCTACGAGGCGCTGGAGGAGGCGCTGGACACAAACGCCTCACATGAAGCCGTGGCACCCATTTACTTCCCACAGGAACTGTCCCGACTGGAGTCCATCGGGAAGGACCTGGAGTATTTCTACGGCCGGAGCTGGAGGGAGAAGATGACGGTGCCGGCCGCGACGCTGAGATACGCACAGAGACTGAGAGAGGTGAACACTAACAACCTGTCCACATCCATCTCAACACACAGAGATTACTGGCATCGGCAGAGAATCATGATTGGTTGATCAGTGTTCATGATCATTGGCTTTCTTAAAGGAATAGTTCACCCAAAATAAGAGAATTAGCTGAACATGTGCTCCCCCTCAGTTCATCTGAGATCAGGATGAGTTTGTTTCTTCATCAGGTTTGTAGAAATGTAGCACTGCATCAGTGTCTCATCAATGGATGCTCTGCAGTGAATGGGTGCCGTCAGAATGAGAGTCCAAACAGCTGATGTGAAAAAGTGCATCTGCTGTTGTCTCTCACAGATTAGTGTAGATCTGTTTCACTGGAGGAAGTGTTATTATGGATTATAGACTCTATGTGAACTATTCCTTTAGCGCTGACACTGATCTCAGAGGATAGGAGGTCGTAGGTCATGGATCCGGTCTGTGGGGTGACTTTGCTCTGTCGTGTCTCAGGTGGGCCGAGATCACCCGGAGTATCTGGTGGCTCATGCGTACACACGGTATCTGGGCGATCTGTCGGGTGGACAGGTGCTGGGCCGCATCACGCAGAAGTCTCTGGGGCTGAAGAGCGGAGAGGGCTTGTTGTTCTTCTCGTTTCCGGCGGTCAGCAGCCCAAACCTCTTCAAGCAGCTGTACAGGAGCCGCATGAACAGCATCGAGCTGACGGAGGAGCAGCGCAGCGGTGTGCTGCAGGAGGCCGTCACTGCCTTCGAGCTCAACATCCAGGTGAGAGAGCTACAGCTGCTTACACTCGTTAGTGAGAGACTGAAGAGCACTGCTGATCGTCTGTGTTGTGTTCAGCTGTTTAACGAGCTGCAGGACTCACTGAGCAGCGTCTCAGACACAGACAACCAAACGAGACAGAGACACACACAACACCAGCAGAGCACAACAACAGCAGCAGCAGCAGCAGCAGGTAAAACACACGCACGCACACACACACACACACACACACACACACACACTCTCTCTCTCACACACACTCTCTCTCTCTCTCTCTCTCTCACACACACACACACACACACACACTCTCTCTCTCTCTCACACACACTCTCTCTCTCTCTCTCTCACACACACACACACACACACACACTCTCTCTCTCTCTCACACACACTCTCTCTCTCTCTCTCTCACACACACACACACACTCTCTCTCTCTCTCTCACACACACACACACACACACACACACACACACACTCTCTCTCTCTCTCTCTCACACACACACTCTCTCTCTCTCAGTGTAGTAAGTGTGTGTGTGTGTGTGTGTGTCTCCTCAGATGGGCAGGTGTGTGAAGCGCTGCAGATCTCCTCGTCTCTGATGCCGAGGTTCTTGCGGACGCTGCTCTGTGTGTTTGTGGTTCTGGCCGTCGGGGTGGTCTACGCTTTCTAAGCACATTTAAACCGGTTTCATCTCACACATAATTAATAACTTACTGTAGATAACAAATGTGTTCATGTCAGATTAAACGTGACTGTATGTGTTCAGAATTGTTCAAATGTTGAAGTTTCCTCACAGTCAGAATCATTTTGTATCCATGTATATATGTCTTTGTATTAATAATACTATATTTTTGTAATAAAATCATTGTTACTGAATGTTTCATCTCCGATCAATATCCATTTTCTGATGATTACTGTATATTAGTGTAGGAATCCATTACACACATTTTCCTTGCTTAAATTATTTGTCATAGCCATATTGTAAAACCTAGCTACACAAGAATAATTTCCAGTTCTGTTAACTTTTACTGTAATAGTGTAAAGTTACATTCACACTAAGGACGATAAGAATAAGATTTTAATAATAATCATCCTATAGCATAACTATGATGATACACAACATCAACAGATTCACTGTAAAACATTAATATCTCCAGCTGAGAGTAATCATCTGAGTTTAAACAGCACAAACATTTAAAGAGACAGATGACAGAACTGCAGATTGTTCATAATATCCAGGATGTTCTAGTGTTTGGTGTTGAATCTGAATCTCCGTCACACACTGAGTTTGAGTGAATCACAGTAAAGGACACAACCGTGAACAGAGTATATTTAATATGATGATGACATTCAGTCAGAGGTATGAGAGTCCTTATCTTGTGGTTAATTCACAACATAAATTAATGCTGCTGTACCCAGTGAAACACACATTAATACACACATTACACCAGCAGCAAACAGCGTTCAGGGTGTTTCTTATCAGACGTTTCCCACACATCCAGAGCCAGGCTGAGAGTTAGAGACCAAGCTGAAGTGAGATGAAGACGAGGCTTTACTGTGGAGTCTTCCTCACTCGATGAGCGACAGGAAGTGATGCGGATCTCAGAGCCGGAAGATCTGCTCGTGGTTCTGCTCCTGTGCTGTCTGACGAGGGCTCGAGGGACCGACACCGACAGACGAGACGCTCTTCATCGAGGGAAGATGATCCGCAGCTTGAGCTCTTCCTGCTAGAAACTGATCAAACTCTGGCAGCCAGAACACAGAGAACAGATTACAGTGTGTGTGTGTGTGTGTGTGTGTGTGTGTGTCAGGTACCATTCGTACTAAACATCAGCAGACGCTCACCTTCACTCGTCACACCCTCACTGTCATCAACATCAGGCTGAAAAACATCATCATGTGATCAGAAACATCATCAACGTCCAGAAACACACACAACTGAACACCAGCACACTACAGTTCACTATCTAGTTCACTATCTAGTGTCAGTTGAAGTGAGCTGGACACAGCAGGAGTTAACCCATGATCTGTGTCTGTGTCGAGCTGAAGGCTGCAGGAACAGAGACTCCAGCAGGTGGCGCTGGTGCTCAGCGATACACTCACATCAGCTGATCTGTGTGTGTGTGTGTGTGTGTGTGTGTGAAGTGTGTTAAAGCAGGGAGTGAAACTCTCTTTACCATCTCTGCAGACAGCCACCTCTCGATTTCATCCATGGCTGAGCTGCGCGGAGCTGGAGCCTAACAAGACAAAAACACCACAAACATTCCTGACAGACAGCAGACGACAAGATCTCATGTGATTCTGACATTTTGATCATCTGTGATCCCCTGATGTTACAGCTGATTGCACATTTAAATATTTTCCATTCCTCTATTTGCACATGCAAATCATCCAGATTATACAGACATCTGACCATCAGTGTTCATCTGTCACCTGAACAATTTAAATCTGCAATAAATGTGTTCACCCTCAGCTCATCTGAGATCAGGAGGAGTGTGTAGAAATGTAGCACTGCATCAGTGTCTCATCAGTGGATGCTCTGCAGTGAATGGGTGCCGTCAGAATGAGAGTCTGATAAAAACATCCCAATAATCCACAGCACTCCAGTCCATCAGTGAACATCTGGAGAAGACAAAACCTGAAACACATCCAGCATTAAGATGATTTTAACTCAAACACATAGAGTCTATAATCCATAATAACAGTTCCTCCAGTGAAAAAGTGTTCTGGTCTGAATCAGGAGAGAAATCTGCACAGATCAAGCAGCGTTTAAACAGATCTAAACTAATCTGTGAGAGACAACAGCAGATGCACTTCTTCACTGGAGGAAGTGTTATTCTGGATTATAGACTCTATGTGTTTGAGTTAAAATCATCTTAATGCTGGATGTGTTTCAGGTTTTGTCTTCTCCAGATGTTCACTGATGGACTGGAGTGCTGTGGATTATTGTGATGTTTTTATCAGACTCTCATTCTGACGGCACCCATTCACTGCAGAGCATCCATTGATGAGACACTGATGCAGTGCTACATTTCTACAAACCTGATGAAGAAACACACTCCTCCTGATCTCTGATGACCTAAAGGTGAACACATGATAATTTAGTGTGAACTATTCTTTAAATCAACACCACTAACCTCATTTCACACCAGATGCAAATAAATGCAAAGCATCATTCTAAATTAAACGAGGCGGTTCTACATTGACACGAGCTGTTCTGTGATTAAACATGTGTTTTCTGAAGCGTTCAGAGCTGATATTTGCTGCAGTGTCTCTCAGAGACGTCACAGAAACCCACCAGAGCCTCGCTGTAAATCCACTGAGACTGACGGACCCAGTCGCTCTCAGAGCCCTTCACACACACACACACACACACACTCCAGCGCGTCAATCACAGTAATGTACACGCATGATCAGTGTGATGAGAGGCACACGTGTGTACTGACCCCTGCTGTGACCTGCAGACGTGTGTCCAGAGCTTCAGCCAGACCCTCCACAGCGCCGGGGTCCTCGTACCGCACACTGCACACACACACACACACACACACACACACACACACACACACAACATCAGACCTCACTTCACCTCAGCTCTAGGACGAGACAATCTCCTCAGACGATCGTCAAACACAAACCTCTTCCTCTGTTCGGCCAGAGAGCTGCTCCTCGACTGAGCAAACATGTCAAACTCTTCATCTTCCAGCGCTGAGACACACACACACACACACACACACACACACACACACATACACAGAGTTCACTTCCAGGACTATCATCTCTTACAATGAATCAAACTGCAGAAACAGGATCTCTCTCACCTGAGCTGCTCGTGCGGTCGGATGCAGGGCGGGGCTCGGGTTGATTGACAGCTGGGAGTGTGTTCTGATTGGGCGATGGAGACTCAGGCCCGAGGTCAATAAGGTTTTCTGTCTCAGTCTGTTCACAGAAATACAATCACCATTAAATCATTAGAAATGTGTATCAGTGTGTATACAGTTTGTGCAGAAATACAGATATGAGATATAACAATCTTCATCCTGTAGATGTTCTTGTAAAACAGCATTAGCAAGATTTTAAGATCAAATTAAACACTTTTAAAGACTTTTCAAGGAGATATTTACTGTGCTGAGTAGCTCCGCCCTCAGTGAAATCTCATTGGTCCAGATCAAGCTGCACATGTATATGGAGCAGTCGGAGCCACAAGTAAAAACACATTTATTTGATTATCATTTATTTTTATGTAGTGTGTAATGTTGTGATTCTCCTTATAGCTGGTTGCTTTGGTTCACAGCTTATAACTCTTTAAAAATCCCTAAAATACTTAGTGAACCAGAGCTGCTGAAAATGTGGGCGGCACTAAAGCGGTCCTCATAACATCAGACGTGTTCTGATTGGCTGATTGAGAGATTACCTGCGACTCCTGTTCTTCTGGGTTTGATCTCTGCAGGTTCAGTCTGTCAAACCTTTACCCAGAGACAGAGAAGAGGTGTTAGTGTGGAGCTGGACGAGACTGGACGCTGCACTGGAGCCTGACTGACCTCTCATAGCGGATGAACGCATTGTTGAGATCATCATTGACCAGCAGGAGTTCCCCGATCATCTCGTCATCAGACAGATTGGGAATCAACTCCACAACCCTCTGCTGCATCTGCTTACACACCGAATACAGCTGCTGCTCTCACACACACACACACACGCACACACGCACGAGTTGACATATGTATGACCATGGAAAAACACAAGCACTATAACACAACCTAAGACACACACACAGAGACACGCACACACAAACACTCACACACACACACATATACACAGAGACACACACACACACACACATATACACAGAGACACACACACACACACACACACACACACACACACACACGCACACACACACACACACACACGCGCACGCGCACACACACGCACGCGCACACACACACGCGCACACACACACGCACACACACACACGCACACACACACACACACGCGCGCACACATGCACACGCACACACATACACACATGCACACGCACACACACACACCTGCAGCAGTTCTGCGTCTGATGTTGACGTCTCTCCAGGTTTGATGTGGTTCAGCATCTCAGTCATTACACTCAGATTTCCTTTGACCAGATCCAGTTCAGATCTCAGCTTCCGCTTCTGGAGGGCAGAGGTCAGAACACACGTACAAACACTGACCACCTCACACCCTTGACCTCTAACCTTTAACCCCTGACAGCAGTAAGAATCATGGTATGATCTGCATTTCCACTGCCTCTTCTGGTCAGAGAGGATGCATTTTTCATATCTGGCAGTAAATCTTGAGAATGTTCTGTAGTGGCATATTAAACATGCGTTCTAAGAGGAACACGAGGAATAGTTTGCTAGAATGTTAGGTCTAATGTTTATGAATGGTCAACAGTTTGACTAGCTGTCTACTTGACTACTGCTGTCCTCCACATCATCTAGAGTCACACACACACTTTAATGAGAACAGATTTCTGCTATTTTAGACTAGTGAAATGAGCAATGAACATGATACACTGTTGTGATGGATGGCTGAGGTGTGACCCCTAAATAACTCATTGGGCATGTAAACTGGATAAATATGTTTACAGTTAGTAAGTTGTTGAATAGTCATTTAAATGAGTTTTTTAATAATGTGCCTCATGTACCTCGTCAGGGCCCCGCTGTCCGTCTGATGGTGAGGTGTGTGTCTGAGACGGGGACACAGATGAGGAGGACACACCGTTTTCTGGAATACTCTGAAACAGATGATGAAGAGCGGAGAGAAAACATGTTAAAGACATCATTCTGTCATCATTTACTCACCATGATTCTGACATTCTGACATTATTTCTTCAGTAGGACACAAAAGAAGAGGTTTATCAGAATCTGCTCAAACCGTGAAAGTGAAAAGCTTTCAATGCTTTTATCCATTACTGCATAATTACTTCTAAAAATCATTCAGATTCAGGCCGATGACTGCAGTGTCGTCCGCAAACTTCAGGAGCTTGGGTCTTTAGACGTGCAATCATTGGTGAACAGGGAGAAGAGCAGAGGGGAGAGCACACACCCCTGGGGGACACCAGTGCTGACGGAGCGGGTGCTGGATGAGAATGTCAGGAAGCTGGTGATCCACTGACAGACGGAGGAGTGAACAGAGAGCTGGGGCAGTTTGTTCTGGAGGAGTGATGGGATGATTGTACTGAAAGCGGAGCTGAAGTCCAAAAATAGGATCCTGACAGTTTGTCCAGATGCCGCAGGATGAAGTGCAGTCCCATATTGAGGGCATCATCCACTGACTGGTGTAGGTCCAGGGATGTCCATCAGATAAGCCAGCACCAGTCTCTCAAACGACTTCACGACACAGATGTTGAGAGATGGTCAGAACGAGTGTGGAATGTGAGATCGGTAGTTTCAAATCTACGCCAAACTCATTTAGGTCTTCAGCAATCAGACCCACTGCCACAGGCATAAAAACAATCAATCAATCACCTAGCCATGCATTCTGCATTTACTGATATTTGAGAAAACTACGTGTCATTCTGAAGAGCTCAGTGAATTCAAGCGTGGTATGCCTGTTAGATATTCTACAGTCAGCTGTAAGTGGTATAATTGTGCTTAATTAAAGTGGAAGCATTTAGGAAAACAGTGGAAAGTCTCAGAATGGGTCACTGTGTAAAAGTCACCAATGCTCTGCTGATTCCACAGCAGAAGAGCTCCAAAGCATTAATATTAGCACTAAAACTGTGTGGTGGGAGCTTCATGGATGGGTTTCACATCACCAGGACAAGCATGGGATGGAGTGTGAAGCACACAGACACTGGACGCTGGAGCGGAGGAAACCTGTTCTGTGGAGTGACCAATTACACATTACCTTCCCGACCGCATCGTGCCGACTGTAGAGTTTGCTGGAGGAGGAACAATGTGTGGGGCTGTTTTTCAGGATTACTTCCACTGAAGGGAAATCTGAGTATTTGAGCCCAGCATGACTGTGCCCCTGTGCACCATAAAGACATGGTTGGATGAGTTTGGTGTGGAAGAGCACAGAGAGCGCCGACCTCCACCTCATCCAACACCTTTGGGCTGAACTGGAACAGAAACTGTGAACCAGACGTCACTGGCCTCGCTAATGCTCCACTGGATG
>NW_020528171.1:340000-350000 GCF_003368295.1 Carassius auratus
GAAAATCTCATGGGAAACTGGAAAAACCTGCGGATCTGTGTGTGTCTGTCTGTTATGTAAGAGGTGTTTGTGCACACATTCGTCCAGCAGGTTTCATGACAGGTTTCCATAAAATGCATTTTACCGCCATTCTACCTAAATACATCAACTCAGTACACAGAATGTGGGTCATATCACGGGAAACATGTCATTAGGGTTTACAGAGATCCCCCAGAATTATCCACTTCAGTCATGGGCTGATATATATATATATATATATATGCAGATGTTTGTGTTCCATAGACCTGTTTGTTTATATTTACAGCGCATTATAATTACTAACTCTAAACCTAAAAAAACATATTTACATTATTTATGAGCAACTTTTCTTAGTGAGCATGGGCCAAATGAAGTCATATTGATCTGGGGGCATTTCTCAATAAATCTGTCCCTAAAACAACTAACCAGTTCCCATTTTAACTCAGGTCATTTTCTGAGGCCAGGTGTACTTTCACAGGCAATTATATTTTACCTTAGAGGACATTAAATGCATGAAATACTATACAGTGTACCATGAGATATAGGAGCTGTAGGCTCACAGGGATCCGGGTTCGAGCCAGCACCATCATCTCTCCTCTGCCACCCTACTGTCCTGTCAAAGCCCTGAAAACAGACAGATGACAGACAGAGAGACAGACATAGAGACAGACAGACAGACAGACAGACAACAGACAGAAGACAGATGACAGACAGACAGACAGAAAGACTAAAGGCAGATGACAGACAGACTAAAGACAGACAGACAGACAGATAGACAGATAGACAGACGACAGACAGAGATAGAGAAAGACAGACAGAAAGAATACAGACAGACAGACACAGAGACAGAAAGACAGACAGACAGACAACAGACTACAGACAAACAGATAGACAGATGACAGACAGACAGACAGACAGCAGACAGACGACAGACAGATAGACAGACAGACTACAGACAGACAGACAGAGAGACATATAGACGGACAGAGAGACAGACAGACAGACAGACAGAAAGACTACAGACAGATAGACAGACAGATAACAGACAGACAGACAGAAGACAGACGACAGACAGACTACAGACAGACAGACAGATAGACAGACAGAAGACAGACAACAGAAGACAGACGACAGAAAGACAGACAGACGACAGACAGACGACAGACAGACTACAGACAGACAGACAGACAGACAGACAGACAGACAGACAGACAGAGAGACATATAGACGGACAGAGAGACTACAGACAGACAGAAAGATAGACAGACAGATAGACAGACAGATGACAGACAGACAGACAGCAGACAGACAGAAGACAGACGACAGACAGACAGACTACAGACAGACAGACGACAGACAGACAGACAGACAGACCGACAGATGACAAACAGACAGACAGACAGACTACAGACAGACAAACAGACAGACAGACAGATAGACAGACAGAAGACAGACGACAGACGACAGAAAGACAGACAGAGAGACATATAGGACAGAGAGACAGACAGACAGAAAGACTACAGACAGATAGACAGACAGATGACAGACAGACAGACAGACAGCAGACAGAAGACAGACGACAGACAGACAGACAGACGACAGACAGACAGACCGACAGATGACAAACAGACAGACAGACAGCAGACAGACAGAAGACAGACGACAGACTGACAGATAGACAGACAGACAGACAGAGAGACAGACATATAGACAGACAGAGAGACAGCAGACAGAAGACAGACGACAGACAGACAGACAGACAGACAGACAGACAGAGAGACATATAGACAGACATACATACAGACAGACAGACAGAGAGAGCGATATGCCTCGTTTGAAACTGTTGTGAGCAGAGCACATTCTCTATTAATGCTGTTGATTTGCTGTTGCTTAGCAACGGATGGAGGTTGAACGATTGCTTGATCTTTTCTTCTGTAAACAAGACATTAAACTTTAAACAATATTTGACACAATATTTTAGACACATTATTATTTGTTACTCTGATTTTGCTCTGCCAATGAAAATAGTTACAAATAAAGCCAAAGAAGAACTGCAACACAAAAACTGTGTTTTGTTCCTCAATGAATCATTTCTGGATAATTTAATGAATGATTCAATTATTTATTGTTTCCTCAATTATGTAATGTTTTTCAAATTCACCCCAAAATGAATATTCTGTAATCTTTTAGGCACCCTCGTGCCATACCAAACCTACATGTTTTTTTTTTCTTCTGTTAAGCATAAAGGAAGAATGTGTGTAACTAAAGAGCTGATGATAGCCAACGACTTCAATACTATGGGTAAAAATCATATGGAAGTAAATGGCTACCATCAACTGTTTCAAATCAGTAGGTTGAATAAATGAATCAGTGACTCGCTTGTTTTGTTCCTGAATGATTCAATCATTTTGAATAAATCGCTTGAATGAATGATTCACTTATTTAAAGGTGCAACAGGAGATCTTGGAAAATGCTAACATTAGCCTGATAGCACTGAAAGCGAACGCCCCCCCTCCCTGCATCGCCGTTCAAAGCCACGCCCCCTGAGCGCATTTGTGCTCACAGACCAGAATACCAGTACACACCAATACATACATTTCTTGGTCATACAACTTCTACAGAATATATAAATACAGATAAATACATTTAAACCACTTAACTTAATGATTGCTATCGGGATGCGAAGAGACTTTCTACCAGTATAACAACAAATGTTTCTGAAGACAATCACCTAATGACTGGTTGAAGAGGTTTATCTTCTACTGTGTTACTATGTATCTTGTAGAAAGAGTCTGTCCGGAACAAACACACAGAAGTGGAGTGACACAAACAGTCCCAGTGTGTATCAGGACACACTCAGTATTTATTACTGTAAAGGAATGTTTTCACACAGACATAGAAATGACAGAGGAAAACACACAGAGATGCGACCTGTCCTGTCTTAACCTCTCCCTCTCTCTCTCTCTCTGTGTGTGTGTGTGTGTGTGTGTGTGCAACATTCACAGAGAAATGAGTTCTGGCCGGTCTGCTGTGTAATTTCCATGTCTAGGTTTTGTTTAGTGGACGTGTCTCTGTGGAAAGTTCTTCAGAGGAATACAGCAGCACTCAATACTGTCCATCCACCTTATAATTTTCAGAGTTGTGTGTATGGATGTGATGTGTGCAGCTCTTTCCCCAGTTTGTATTCATGTTACAGTGTCTGTTTAGATGCTATCCTGTTGTCTCCTTTAATGTCTGCAGAACATGTTGTGGTTCGTCCAGTGAAGTGACTTAAAGTTGTCACTTTGTTTCTGTACTCTTCTATAAACGTTAAACATGGGTTTTATGAGGTTTTGCCTCAATTCCCATATTAATGACATTTTTGAAAATATAGCAAACATTTAATTTAAATGAAACTACCACCTATGAACACAAAAACAGAGCTAAACAAAAACCTTCTGAAAAGTGACCAAAGATTGACAATGTTTATAGAAATGTATATGGATGTATTTTACATGTATTTTTTTTCTTATGTACAATGCTTTTGCAATATGTACCTAAGTATGTCATGCCAATAAAGCAATATGAATTAAGAGAGAGAGTGTGAGTGTTTGTGTGTGTGTGTGTGTGTGTGTGTGTGTGTGTGTGTGTGTGTGTGTGTGAGAGAGAGAGAGAGAGAGAGACAGAGAGAGAGCCAGAGTTCATGTGGTGCAGTGGTCTGATTTGGCCTGAGTACTGTATCCGGCATCACAGCAGACACCACAATCAAACCCATCAGACTACAGCGAGTGTGTGTGTGTGTGTGTGTGTGTGTGTGTGTGTTTTATATAAAAGCAGCTGTATAGATAGTTTGGGTATTTCTGCGCTGTATGTCTGCAAACATCCGATAATTACAGTGAGAGCTCGTCTGTTTTTAGTTTGTAATGTTTTTAGCAGAATGTCCCAGCTCTGGAGAGTCTGTGAACTGAACCTGATTCTGCTGATATCAGCTCAATTCAATGCACTTCATGGTTTATAGGCACAAGGGGCATAACTAATAGCTATGTCTTGACAAAGCATTTATAATACATGATCTACATCAGAATTTACTCTGTGATGCAAAATCAGTTTCAAGACGAATCATTTATTTTTTTTAAAGAATGCTTTTAATCATAATATCAGTCAGTGTGCATGTTTTTATTCATCACCAAAATCTAATTCTATCTTAATGGGTCTTTTATTGAATTTAAATGTTACCATCTAAGTTTTTCTAAAATGCATAGAAAAGCCTGATGTCATATTTAAATGACTTACATCATGAGAGTTTGTATAATGGTCAAACAGAGGTCAGATTCTGTTCCACTGTTTTTCTTTATGCTATACTTGCATTGGCGTCATCAAAATTATGATTTCAACGAGAAAAATCCTAATAAATAACGTGATGTGGTGCAACCATATATGAGTTTATACTGATTTTATCCTCATAACACGTTGAATGTAACAGTATGGACCCAAGGTATACTTGAAAGACAGATGGTTCATGTTTTATATTGAATTTTTATTATTCTGCACAGCTGTAAGCACACATTTAGGATTGTGGGTAATACTTTAAGATACAATCTGAACACAGATATGGAGAGCAGACCAGTGTACTGTAGAAAATAGGATTTTCCCTCTCAGTAACTTATTATATGGATTTATTGGCACTTCCAGGCACAAATGGCATAATTTTCCTCTCTTTATGACACAGTGCTGAAAATAAGATCAGTGTGTGTGTAGCACCACATGTACAGCAAGTTACGTGATCAGATTAGTTTTCCCCAGTAACTGCTGAAGTAACACAATACTATTACATTAAGACAAAAATCTGAACAAAGTTCCTTTGTTTTCCCGTGTACTGACTGACCGCTGTCCTGTCTCTGTGTTGAGACAATCAGGAGTGACTGCAAATTTAGATAAAAAATGAATTAGCAAACCGAACCCAGGTGACAAAAAGTACCACAAATGTAACATAATGCATTACTTTCCATAAAATTAGTTACTTTTTATTTCCTCAACACTGATAATAATACATTTTATTAATTGTAACACTTTTAGAAAGTAGAATTCATTAAAACACTTGACTAACAAACAGGCCCATCGCAACAAGGCATGCAAACCAAGCAATTGTTTGGGCCCCGAGCTGGTCTGGGGCCCCAGGACAACGACTGGTTAAGTATAAGATGCAACGACACTGTGTGAACGCCAAAGTCAACGTCAATGCAGTAACGTGCAGTGACACTGTTATCGCGATCCCCCTCAAGGGGGCCCCACTCAATAGCGCTGACAGCAGTCAACCAACCACGTGATCACTGCAGCCGGTAAAATACAAACCTCTTCTGCAGTCATGAAGCGGAATAATGCTTCAGGAAGCCAGAAGAGAAAGGAATGGGAGGATAAGGAAAAACAAGATAGTGGTAAGTGATAAATTACACTGGATAAAATAGCTTTACTTGTCAGTCTTGTACAAATGGTGTAATTTTGCAGCAGGTAGGCTAGCAAAAATATGTTTATGTAAGCTACCTGCCTGACGGCAAATGCTGCTTGTAACGAACAGTTAGTAACTTTTTTTTCGAACGGAAGGAATTTGGTTGCTGTAATATGTTTTTTAACAGGATAAGGAAGACGCAGATCTGTTCCAGAATCACTGTTTATCGTATTTAATGACATAACATTGCTGTAGCTTTGTAATATGTTTTGATGAAAGTGGCATAGCAAATAGCATGCTATACTATTCCACCGTGATAATCTATTTACCAAATGGGGGTTATAAAAAACACAATAAATTCTGTGCATCAAACATTAGTTTGGGATGTTTTTAAGCATAAGTAGTGAAAGCAGCTGCCTGCATCCCTTCCCTTCTAATATCAACATATGGAAATGCTAACATATCTTTAAGTTTTCGGTAATCTTTATAATAAGAAAAAATACTGTTTGCTAACAGTTAAATGACAATTAACTAAAGATTAATTAACTATCAATTTACCATCTATTAATGATTGTTATTATGAAGTGTCTACCATCTTTTCTTTCTCCCTCAAGATGCTTAGCTTAAATTTCTCAGCCCTCAGTCTTTTCCTAAGGATACCTCCACCGATGAAGGTAGAGTGAATTTCTCTTAGTTAGCAGCTATGGTTTTGGGAAATGCACCCCTGAGCTGTTAATAGTGACCTCTTTCAATATGCTAACAGTGAAATGGTAAAACGTACTTCACAGGTAATTTCAGATTTTTTTTTTCAATTATTTTCTCAGCTACACCATCAACTTCATCCTCAACATCAACAGATGCTTCACTTCTCAGTGCTCTATAATTATAGCTGATATCCTGCACAGCCCAGAGTTTAAACTCATAAGTGTGTGCTGTCATATTATTGCAAATCACTATTGAATTCCCACCAAACTATTTTATCAAGCAGTGTTTCACTGTAAACCTTTTTTATTTATATAAAGTGTGGGTGAACTTAAACTGTATGTCTGTGCTGTGGTTCCTGTAGGCTTTGCGTGCGTGCGTGCGGGGGCTCCCAAATTCCTCCAAACGGCCCTGCTAACAAAGCTTTAAGCATTATAATGGATTTTAAGTTTGTTTAGAATTATTTATGAAGAGATCCTGCCTCCACAGGACCTTGCACATGACTGCCTTGTGTACAGCTTATTTTATTTTTCATTTATTTACCTTTATTTAACCAGGAAGTCTCATTGAGATGAAAATCTCTTTTACAAAAGAGACCTGGCCAAGGTAGCAGGCATACAGTAAGACACATTTTAAAATACAACAAATAGAAATTAAAACCATATCTAAACATGATATACTCTCAACAAAAACAGTCACAAGCCTCAATTACCAATCTCTTTACGATGCCTTTAAATTCACCAATGGACACAAATTTATCAAGTTTTAAATCTTTTTGGAAATTATTCCATGCCCAGGGTTCATAATACGAAAATGCAGTTGCTTTTAAGGGAACTTTGAACTGCGTCCTCTAGGGGGCGCTATGGGGAACACCTCGTCGTGACCCGTGTCTAAAGCATACATTGAAAAAACACCAACTTGTTAGCCTCTGACGTCACTACCGGCACGACTATAAATCAGCGTCAGGGGAACACATCATCCTCTTCATCTTCACTGACTGTTTTATTTGAAGCGTGCATCTGAGAAAACGACCACGATAAGAGCGATCTTTTTCTGTTTATCATGGCATCCACTAGCAAGCTGTTTAGACAGTGCGTACATCCGTGTCGGCATTATTTGACACTTGATGACACACACAGTCTTTGTGTCTCTTGTTTGAGTATGCACACAATGTCTTTGAGGGGGGAGATCTGTGTGCATTGTGAGAGTTTTTCTATGAAAAAGCTCCGCTCTCGTCTGTCTCTCTTTTCAAGGAAAGAGTGTGAGCTCGTGGGGATCACAGGTGGATCTCACTGAGGAGTTTAGAGAGGGACTTTCCCTTTCACTCTCTTCGGCGGCAGACGAGAGTGAACTTCAGGAGGAAGATGTGTTGTCATTAGCTCTTTCTGATACTGAAGTTAGTGCTCTGCTGGGTATTGCCCAGGAAGAGCAGGAGATGTCTGAGGATGGTGAAGAAGCTGATGCTGAGCCTTCTCAATCCTCCTGCCCTGCGTATGTGGAGCTGTTAGAGCAGCGGTGCCCAACCCTGCTCCTGGGGATCGACTGCCCTGCAAAGTTTAGCTCCAATCCTAATCAAAAAACAACTGAAGCATCTAATTAAGGTCTTCATGCTCACTTAAACATTAAAGGCAGGTGTGTTTGATTAGGGTTGGAGCTAAACTTTGCAGGGTAGTCGATCGCCGGGAGCAGGGTTGGGCACCCCTGTGTTAGAGATTACGGATCGCGCCAAAGTTAGATTTGCCATAGAAGCGTGTCAGCAAAGTGACGCCGCGAGGTCGTGTGATCATAGCCCTGCAGCCCAGGTGAGCCTTCCATTCCTGATTGATTTACATGCTGAAATCGAAAAAGAATGGAAGAGGCCATTTTCTTCTCGCATCCATCGGTTTCAGCATACGAGTTATGCCGATATCGAGGTGATGCGCGACAACGCTTATGAGAGGATGCCTCCTGTAGAAGAGACGCTGGCTAGCTTTCTCTCTGTGGGGGAAACGTCCTCTCTTAAATCTCCCTCTTTGCCATCTAAGCCCCTCCAGGATACACCCCTCTTAAATGGCAGAGCATACGCAGCAGCAGGTCAGGCTGTGTCTTCATTGCACATGATGGGAGTGCTTCTGGCTTATCAAGCTGATCTGCTGAAGGAGGGAGGTGAAGGTGTGCTCAGCTGTCTTCAAATCCTTCCACGAAGGTCCAGGTCTGAGCCCGAACAACATAGAGATTCTGGCCCTTCTTGTTCTGAGGATCACAGACAGGTGCAGAAGACTAGTGTTGCTGCGGGCAGGGGTAAGAGGAATCGTGGGTCACGAGGAGATAAGCAGGACCTGAGGGATGTGATTCAGATGAGGCAATGTTCTCGTCCGAATCGGAGTGATACCTAGGAAGCTACTCATTACCTTCGTGTTTTTTTAATTTTGGCTTTTATCCTCCCCTACCTAATTCCCCTGTAACCACCAGCTCTCCTCCTGATCGAGGTTAGGTGGAAACCTCTCGCACAACAGTCTCCTATGCTGGACCTATGATGTTTTTGGCTGGTTTTATGTTCCTAGCATCCACCTGAATGATGGTCCGGACTAAAGGAGGTGCTCCTTGAGCAGTGCTCCAGCGCAGGTGAGTGTGTAACCCTCTCTGTATATACTTATGTGTACTGAATTGCTGGTGGTTATGTGTCTACTAACAAACTCTGTGAGTTTCCTATACAGTGCTCAGTTACGGCGTTTACTAAACACTCGTCAGCACCGGTCGTCCGGCCCCGTGCTCTGGTATTAGGCGGCGGAGATCACAGTCTTCTGCGGGAGCCTCGCTGATCATCAGGCCGGGAACAGCACTGCAGGGAATCTCATGGATGTCCGAACAGGTCGCCCTGAGGGGTCTCCTGGCCGCTTAGTTGTGCTGTCGCATCCAGCGGGAAGTGGAGGTGGTAGTTACAGACGTCTTCTTGTATATACTGCCTCAGGTGATGCTCCCGTCGCCAGAGGTTTGTAAAAGTTGAGCTTGCCTCTCCCGTGCGGTTCAGCGCCTCTGCGATGATTAGGAACCTTTAAGTACACACGCTAAGCTCTGTGCACTTTCTGAAATCTTAGCATATATATAAGCAGATATATAGCAAGACTCTGAGCACTTTTGTAAAATCCTTTATGGTGAGGGCTTTGCGCGTTTGTTTCAGACACGGTTCACGGAGAGGTGTTCCCCCCATAGTGACCCCTAGAGGACGCACTGTCTCGATCCCTGCTCAGGGAACCATGGTTACAGTCGTAACCTGAGACGTTTTCCCCAGCTCTGTACAAATTTGAGGTACAATGAAAAGCAAACACTTGGAAGAGCGTAGCTGGTAACTGCCGGAACTAAGACAAAGGAGGTTACAGAGATAAGATGGAAGTTTACCTAACATTTTTTATAGATAAAAATGTAACAAAAAATGTGGTGTTTTCTGTGTATAGTTCGTGATGTCCAACCCACCATCTCATGTAAGATGCAATGATGAGTACAGGATTTTGTATTTGTAATAAACCGTAATGAAGCATGGCATGCTGAATCAAGGATGTTTCAGATGGAGGCTGCATGTGTACTACACCACCATCATCAAGCACCGTCAGGAAGGTAGCTATACAAGTTTCTTTTTGGCATTAAAAGTAAAATTATATTTATTTCTAAAATAAAAGCCAAGCTTCACTTTGAGCTTCCTAATTAAATTAGCAATATGTACATAGAATAAAAGCTTCTCATTATACCATCTAATAATGTTACATTTGGCCCAATTAGTAATTTAGCAATTTGGTAATTGTAAATTTGTAACTCCATATTGCATCTTCTATTCTAATGTCCTTTAACTTGTTTCTGTCAGAGAATGCTGAAGAATTT